>NC_090734.1:112401867-112411867 GCF_036898095.1 Palaemon carinicauda | reverse complement strand
CTCTCTCTCTCTCTCTCTCATATACTGTATATATATACAGTATACATACATATATATATATATATATATATATATATATATATATATATATATATATATATATATATATATATATATATATATATATATATATATTATATATATAATTTGTAAATTATATATGTAAACCTACACACTCATTAGAAAGGCGATTGAAGGCAGAAGCTTCAACATTGTGGTCTATATTCATTCGTTCATCCAATCTTTGGGGAAACCCTCTTTGTATTCCCTTTGGTTTGGGAATTTGAGTCCCCAGAATTAATTTCATTAATAAGGAACCCTTTCAGAACCATTCCCTCCATCTAAACTAAAGGACCTCCTTATTTCATGGATTTAGTGTGAAAGCTTTTTATAAAACTGCATGAGCTTGTAACTGAAACTTTTTATATTTGATGAAATTAAGAATATTGATTGTTTTACAATGGGTTTCCCCCTGAGGACCAACCTTTGCTAACATATTCATGTTTCATTGAAAAGTTATTCATGGATCAGTGCCTTGTAGCTTTTAAACCTCAAATTTATAGATGTTATGTAGATCATTGTTTAGTTCATTTTAGAATTAGACATCACCACACTTTGTGTTCAGAATACTTACAGATTTCATCCCTTAATTGAGCGTTCATAGATATTGTCCTCTCTCTTTATTTGTTTATATCTGGGGAATTCTTATTTATGTTATTCTTTTGAACATTTCGCCAATTAGAAAATGACCTTTTGCGGTACCTTATCATACCTGTTCATTTCCAAGTCTAACCACCTTTACTTTATTTTACTTTAAGAGATGTTTTCCTGGTCATACATTTTTAGCTATTTAGAGTTTCACAGAGATTGTTCCATATTAATTTTCAAATCCAAATTATCGAAGTGCTTCATAAACAAGAAATTCTTCAGTTTCTTCCTGAAAACCTTTATATCTATAGCCTTTCGGATGTCTTTTGAGAGCTTGTTATATACTGTAGTCTTGGGGCTGCATATTTAAGGCTCAAGAACTTACCATAGAGATGCAGTTCATCTTGGTTCCAACATCTTGAAGCCATCTGTAAGTATTCCAATGTTGACATGATTCGTTGGCTGCACGATGTGTGGCAATGTTCTTAGATATTTTGGACTCCCGCTGCTGATAAACTAATGAATCATTGCACACATCTTGAACTCTATCTCTAGCTTTAATAGGCAGACGGCGTAATTCAATTAGTATAAGAGTAATCCTTTCTCGGAGTGGGACATATCTTATCAATCTTGCTTCTCTGTTAATTATGATTTGTAATTTCTTCGCACTCCCCAAGAGATTAGTTCACCAAACTTACAACTGGGCTCCACAAGGCACTAGAAGAGTTGGAAGATCCAGACCTACATGGCTGAGGTCTGTGGAGCGTAAAGTAGATGGAGATGAATGGAATATATTGGTTTAAAATCCCAAGTAGAGACTAGATCTAACTGAGGCCCTTTGCATCAATAGGCGTAGGAGGAGAAGATGAATTTCGTATTTTACACTTATTGTGAACTGTAGTAGATGGAGTTACAGTAGTTAGTCCCGGTAAACGATCAAGCCATGCACTTAGAGCACGGTCTCTTAATAGATATCAGGACCAGGTTGTTGTTAATATTTATTTCAATATCGCCCCATTTCTCAAGTTGGTTTTTATTCCCTACTACTATAAACTTTGTTTCATATCAGTTTATTTTTAGTTGTTTAACTGTCATCTATTCACTAACACTAGTGAGAACCTGGTTCAAGGTTTCAGCAGTATTATTATTATTATTATTATTATTATTATTGTTATTGTTGTTATTATTATTATTATTATTTATCCAATTTTCATTTTGTATTATCTAAGCTAGAATCCTATGTTGGAAAATCAGAATGTTGCCCAAAGGCTCCAACAGCGAAAATAGCCCAGTGAGGAAAGGAAATAAGGAGATGAATAAACTGCATAGAAGTAATAAACAATTATCATGAAATATTTTAAGGTCATTAACGTTGAAATAGTTCTCATACACAAACTGTGAAGTGTCTGCTGTCTTTATGTTCTACATGAAAACATTCGATAGAAGTTTGAGCTTCCACAAATGGTTTAATAAACTCCACTTTACGTGTGTGTAGTATTTTGATAGACGTATAGCAGATACAAAATAAGATTGAGCGCAGCACACTTCCCTGGGGTAATCCTTTGCGTAAGGAAGACAAATATCTGCCGAGACCACATGGTCGACGTGTCAAGAAATGTCAGGAATTGATGGATATCAAATTTGACTTCGATATGGACAATATCATGAAGATTAAAGAGGACCCTTAGTTTCGCAAGCACTGAGGTAACAACATTAGGTTGAAATCCATGGCAAAGAACTAAAAAAAATATATAAGCTTTATAACCACGATTACAGTTACGTTTAGGAATGAAATTTCCATAGAGTGAATTTAACAGAACAAAAATGAGAATTAAACTTGAAACTAACGAATAAAACTACGAACAAATGAAGGACACCGAATTGATGTAAAACATTTGCTTTGACTTGAAACGCAAACAAGCTGGCAGAGTTTATAAAAACGACTGTTTACCACTTTAATGTTTTTCGACAACAAATGATATAACTCCTTTTTCCCCAACAGAGAGCGCGGTAATCAGTTACGGTTGTCAAGTTCGTTGGAAAAGTAAAACATCCAAACAGTATTGCTAAAGCTTTGCTAGTGAATAGTCATTGTGCAGTTGAGACATTGCCTTGCTTTGAGACATTGCCTTGCTTTGAGACATTGCCTTATTTCGAGACATTGCCTTATTTCGAGACATTGCCTTATTTTGAGGCTTAAAATCAGGAATTAGAAATGGAACATAAAATTCTACGGAGATGATCATGTCTGGAAAGTTTCGTGTTTAACTCTAGGACAAAATGGGAATCTGCACCACTTAGCGAAGACACCGTACTTGCTCGAGTAAGTAAGTAAGTAAGTAAGTAAGTAAGTAAGTAAGTAAGTAGAGTACAGTACAGTACAGTATTCATAATCTATGGGTAACCTAATTTTTTTCTAGAATTACAAAAACTGGGTGTTTCATAAAGTTTTAATATTTCCGTCTTGTATTGCAATTTGATGTGCTATGTATTTAAACTATCCTTTGGAATACCCTAATGTGGTGAAAGTTTGTGTATCGCCATGATCAGCAAAGTTGTACAAAGTTTGGGGCCACACTTACTAGGATGGTTTGTTGTGAGCGTCCAGACTAGTGTCCACCATCACCATCCGCAGTGACCAATGTGGTGAAGAACATGGCCACACCCGGGCCATGACTAGGGAAATGTCAGAGGCCTGCAGTTGAATACATACGGCTGCATTTGTTATTACTGGGTTCCTACTGATATTCTGTACAAAATCTCACTTTTCTTACTTGGACTAAACAGTTTTAATCACCAGTGTGACCCTCACTATCCCATTTGCAATAGTGATCAAAACAAATGCTTTGTAAAAGATTTAACAACAAAAAGTTAGAAGTAAATTGAGATGATCATAATATTTCAACTCTTGAAGTAATTTGTGCCCTAAAAAATTTCATTTTTAACTTTTTTCCCTTATTTTTTCTACAATTTTTTCATTCCAGTTATGACAGCCATTTTAGGTAATATATAACAATTCCCAAAGCATCACAAAGTAAAAATTATATCTATAGAAATTTATCAAGCTTTTTTTATTGAAGCTTTATAGGTAATTATATCAATAATTTTTTTTTTTTTTCAAATTTAGTACTTTTTCCATTTAACTGCCTTTTTACTTTATTTTATATTTTCCCCTACTTTCCTTTACTCTTATAACAAAGGAAATTTATGTATTAACCAACTACCGGTATTATAATGTGAATAATTCAACAACAAAGGCTTCTTGTTTCTCTCCGGTGTTTCAGCCTTCATGTTTTGCTCGTTTCATATTTTACGGTTTTGTAGTTCAGCCACAATCGTTTTCGTATGAAATCCTGAAGTCTTATTAGAGAATAGTACTTTGACTCGTTTAATACCATCTGGAGAATTTCTACCTCATTTCTTCAGCTATTTAATACCAACTGGAGAATTTATTTGAAATCCGCTCTAAGGAAATTATATTTTAATCTTTGGCAAATGTTTTTTTTTTTTTTTTTTTGACGTTGATTTGGAATGTTCAAAAGTAGCATGCGAAGTTTTGGCTCTCTGTGCCAGCAGCCCATAATGATTTCTTGCAACAATTGTAGAGTTTATTTTTGTTACAATAACGGCTCCCCAGGAACCCACAATATTCAGTTTTTCCCATACAAGCACGTTCAATGTGTTAAGATTGCCTTACCTTGTGCTTGAAGCCCGTATGTTAAAGTCCTTGCTGTACAAAAAAGCAATCGGCACTGAACACTTGAGTCACCTGATATAATGTCATTATTAGTTATGGCAACACCAAGTCTTTTATCAGAAATGTATTCTTAGTATCCTCGCTCTCAACATTTTAAAAAAGATTTTTTAATTTTTTAACAGATCGGAAAGATAAGTGAAAGGAGAATGAGGGCAGTTCGCCAGCTAACCATGGTAGGGGTAACGTCTGTTTCTCGGCATTTAAAACTAACATCTTTGTTGCATTCTTAAATTTGACCTTTTCTATTATCTTATGTTTCAATTAAGAAAGTATTTTTTACTGAAAATTTATGCCTTTTGGGAATTCTTTTTAAATTACTCTGAGCTGTGCTAGGTGTAGCGCTGAGGAATTAGACTTTGAGTATTTTAACTCTACTTTACTATGTGAAATATAAAAGAAATGAAGAAATGATTGTATATTCTCAAAATTTTTCTTCTATATATATATATATATATATATATATATATATATATATATATATATATATATATATATATATATATATATATATATATATATATATATATATATATATATATATATATATATATATTCACATGCCATATAAATTTTTGATATATTAATGTCTGGATTCTCTTAACGACCTCGGGATCAGAGCCCCAGGCGAAATCACACAAAGACAAGAGCTTGTGACCGGCCGGGAATCGAACCCTGGTCGGCAAGCTTGTACAGACAGTGACTAACCCACTTGGCCACGAAGAAAGATAAAAGTTAATGACAATTCTTCTGTACTTATACCTGTCGAATTCAGGTATTTTGTACTTAGAATTGAAATCAACCCATCTTCACCATCGAAGCTAATTGGTAGTTTGTTACTTGGCATTCGATTAATGATAAATTTTGCACATTTAGACGTGTTTTTCATATTCAAATAAGCCATTTATATTTTTTATACATTGTCTGGATTCTCTTAACGTATATGGCTTATTTGAATATGAAAAACACGTCTAAATGTGCAAAATTATATATATATATATATAAATGTGTGTATGTGTATATATGTGTGTGTGTGTATATATGTGTATATATGTGTGTATGTGTGTATATATGTGTATATATAGGTGTGCATATATATGTGTATATATATGTGTGCATATGTGTGCATATATGTGTGCATATATATGTGTATATATGTGTGTGCATATATATGTGTATATATAATTGTGCTTATATATGTGTGTATATATATGTGTGCATATATATGTGTATATATATGTGTGCATATATATGTGTATATATATGTGTGTGCATGTATATGTGTATATATATGTGTGTGCATATATATGTGTATATATGTGTGTGTATATATATGTGTGCATATATATGTGTGCATATATATGTATATATGTGTGCATATATATGTGTGCATATATATGTGTATATATGTGTGCATATATATGTGTATATATATGTGTATATATATATATGTGTGCATATATATGTATATATATGTGTGCATATATATGTGTATGTGTGTGCATATATATGTGTATATATGTGTGTGCATATATATGTGTATATATATGTGTGTGCATATATATGTGTATATATATGTGTATATATGTGTATATATATTTGTGTATATGTGTGCATATATATGTATATATATATGTATATGTGTATGTGTATGTGTATATACAGTATGTATATATGTATATTATATGAATATATATGTACACTATATATATATATATATATATATATATATATATATATATATATATATATATATATATATAATGTATATATGTATATATGTCGATATATGTGTATATATATAAAGATATGTATAATATATATATATATATATATATATATATATATATATATATATATATATATATATATATATTATGTATGTATGTATGTATGTATATATATATGTATATATATGTATGTATGTATATATGTATATATATACATATGTATATATATACATATATTATATATATGTGTATATATATACATATATTATATGTATGTATGTATGTATGTATGTATGTATATATATATATATATATATATATATATATATGTATATATATATATATATGTATATATATGTGTATATATATACATATATACATACATATATACATATATATATATTTGGGATCGAACGCTAGCCCCTTCTAATGAAAGGCCAGGTCGAAACCAACCATGTCACGAGAGCCCATAAAAAGAATTGGAACCTGACCGCTACCAGTGGTAGCGGTCAGGTTCCAATTCTTTTTATGGGCTCTCGTGACATATATATATATATATATATATATATATATATATATATATATATATATATATATATATATATATATATGGTATATACATCTCTATATATATATATATATATATATATATATATATATATATATATATATATATATATATACATATATATATATATATATATATATATACATATATATATACATATATATATGGTATATACATGTCTATACATATATAGGATATATATATGTCTATATATATTAGATATATATATCTATTTATTAGTCTAGTTATATAGTAATATATGTATATATACAGTCTTTGGATTCTGAGCAAATTAATTATTTAATATTATGCTTCATTGCATGAAATTTATAAGAATCATCTAATTAAATATTTAGAATAAATGGTAAGGAATTTTCTTCTTTATACATTTGAGAAAAATAAGATATTTTCCCGCTAGATTTTTTCACTTTCTCATAATTATAAGGTTTTTTGGTATCTATCACTTTAAGGCTACAGACAAATAAAAGGATATAAACCGCTTCCATTTTTTTCATAGGCACAAAAAACTGAAATAAAAGTTAAAAATTGTACTTTAGTGTGTAAAGTATACCAGAATTGAAAGTATTATAAATTTTAGTTTAGACACCAATAAAATCGATAAAATATCACAAACAGCAACCAGGAACTAAAACAGACCCAAAATGGCAGCATTTCTAGTTTCTGCTTTGCTTTCAAATTAAAATAATGAGTTTTGTTCTTGTAAAAACAAGGAAAAGAACCTTTTGTGTTAAACGGGTGCTGACTGTATTGGTTGTTCTTGGGTCGGATCAGAACTCTGAACCAGAAGGATCTTGTGGGAAAGTGTTAATCCTGTAATGACAACACCTGGTCAGTTCTGCGGGATTTATCTTTTTCTGAATCAGAGCTGAGGAAGGCCGGAGGGAAAAGGGTCCCGTAAAGGATCAGGAGATTAGAAAGGGTTTTTGGAGTTCATTGGAAAGGAAGCCACGTGTTATGGATGAACACAGAGGGAGAGAGAGAATGAGGTGATTGGAGGCTGGTTTTAGTTTTCAGATCACATTTTTTAATTAGTTTAAGCTATTCCTTTTAGCAGCACAGGCCATAACCCTTTGGAATGATGGTAGGCTAATTAACGATATATGACATGATAGACGTTTTGAGAATATATACTGCCATAATAAATGACACACACACACACACACACACACACATATATATATATATATATATATATATATATATATATATATATATATATATATATATATATATATATATATATATATATATATATATATATTCCAAATAATGAAATCCATGAAGGGAAATATTTCAATGAAATCCAATCTGATAATGAACCATTGTTCAGTAAGTAACCAAAGTATTTCCTTGGGAGAGAAATTAGCATTTTACTATTTATTAGGCAAAGAGAAAGAAAAGCAAACAATCGATAGATAATTATCTATCGACTTTTCTTGATTAATTTCTAGATTGAGGATTTTCTTGTTTCTGAATGTTGTGTTTTAGTAGTGAAAATCATTATGAAAACTCTTGATAGATTGTTTGATACAATTCTTGATATAAAATTATTTGTGTATGTTGGTGATTGAACACTCTCTCTCTCTCTCTCTCTCTCTCTCTCTCTCTCTCTCTCTCTCTCTCTCTCTCTCTCTCTCTCTCTCTCTCTCTCTCTCTCTCTCTCTCTCTCTCTAACACCAAATTAATTTATATATATAACATATAATATATATACTATATATATATATATATATATATATATATATATATATATATATATATATATATATATATATATATATATATATATATATATATATATATATACTGTGTATATATATATATATATATAAATATATATATATATATATATATATATATATATATATATATATATATATATATATATATATATACACACACCGGAATATATTATACATGTGAAATATACATATAAATATGTATATATAATAAATATATATATACATATATGTACACATATATAATAAATATATACATATATACACATATATAATAAATATATACATATATATATATATATATATATATATATATATATATATATATATTTATATATATATATATTATATATATACATTGTGTATATATATATACATTGTATATATATATATATATATATATATATATATATATATATATATATATATATATATATATATATATACATATATATATTATATATATACATTGTATATATATATATATATACATTGTATATATATATATATATATATATATATATATATATATATATATATATATGTATATATATATACAAACACTAGTTGCATTACAGCGCCGTTGAAAGGTAAAAGGGCTGGTAACAAGGCCCCGCCCATTCCGGGTCGTACACTGAGATGGACTAACGAATCAGACGAACCTTTTAAAGAGACCGACCAATCAGGAAGCCAGCTGGGAAAGGTCAACCAATCAGCAGCCAGTAGCCATACCCACACCCCCCCCCCCCCCTCCCCCCGAAGATCAGCTTCCCATAGACTATGACTGATAAAACATCCATGATCCAGTTTCAGTGTCTTCAAAGACAGCATCGGTTACGGTTAGTCTCGTCTCGCTACTGTGCACAACTTTATTTATTATGGATCTCAAAAGTAACGAAGGAAAAGGTAAGCATATGAGATTTCCTATGTTCTGTTGTCTTCTCAGATCATTCAAACAGTTTTTAGTATATTTATTATTAGAATTATAACAAGTTTTCAAAATTACAAAAATGCCTTTCATGAAATGGTATCACATCGATTATCTCTGGATGTTTTCGAGGATTTCCCTGTTCATTTGTCTAAAGATATTGAATTGCATCTCTGCTTTCATTGAGTGTTCTTTAAAGGTATTTTGGATACAGTTTTATAATCCACATCCATTTCTTGATTCACTAATGAGTATCTGCCATTTTGTTTAATAACCTCAACTTTTTTTTTCTTTTTTCTAGTCCTCTCGATGGCGGTTCAAGGCTCCAATTGGAGGGCAGACCTCCTCAAGAGGATGAGGGACCGAGAAGAGGAGAGGATGTCGGAGGAAAGGACGACCAAGAGGAGGAGAACGACTCTCTCCTCAGGAGGAGGAGGAATCTCCTCCTTTGTTGGAGACTTGCTGGGAGGTCTTCCCTCGCCTCCCTCCCCAACCTACTCCTCTCCCCCTCCATCACCGACTCCGATGGATTTGGAGGAGGATAAAAATAGACAGCTAAATTCTAAGGCTAGAAGGTGCTTAGAATTCTAAGTTATCAAATAATAAAACTCT
>NC_090734.1:112389367-112394367 GCF_036898095.1 Palaemon carinicauda | reverse complement strand
TTAGAGCACGGTCTCTTAATAGATATCAGGACCAGGTTGTTGTTAATATTTATTTCAATATCGCCCCATTTTCTCAAGTTGGTTTTTATTCCCTACTACTATAAATTTTGTTTCATATCAGTTTATTTTTAGTTGTTTAACTGTCATCTATTCACTAACACTAGTGAGAACCTGGTTCAAGGTTTCAGCAGTATTATTATTATTATTATTATTATTATTATTATTATTATTATTATTATTATTATTATTATTATTGTTGTTGTTGTTGTTGTTGTTGTTGTTGTTGTTATTATTTATCCAATATTCATTTTGTATTATCTAAGCTAGAATCCTATGTTGGAAAATCAGAATGTTGCCCAAAGGCTCCAACAGCGAAAATAGCCCAGTGAGGAAAGGAAATAAGGAGATGAATAAACTGCATAGAAGTAATAAACAATTATCATGAAATATTTTAAGGTCATTAACGTTGAAATAGTTCTCATACACAAACTGTGAAGTGTCTGCTGTCTTTATGTTCTACATGAAAACATTCGATAGAAGTTTGAGCTTCCACAAATGGTTTAATAAACTCCACTTTACGTGTGTGTAGTATTTTGATAGACGTATAGCAGATACAAAATAAGATTGAGCGTAGTACACTTCCCTGGGGTAATCCTTTGCGTAAGGAAGACAAATATCTGCCGAGACCACATGGTCGACATGTCAAGAAATGTCAGGAATTGATGGATATCAAATTTGACTTCGTGATGGACAATATCATAAAGATTAAAGAGGACCCTTAGTTTCGCAAGCACTGAGGTAACAACATTAGGTTGAAATCCATAGCAAAGAACTAAAAAAATTATTATAAGCTTTATAACCACGATTACAGTTACGTTTAGGAATGAAATTTTCATAGAGTGAATTTAACAGAACAAAAATGAGAATTAAACTTGAAACTAACGAATAAAACTGCAAACAAATGAAGGACACCGAATTGATGTAAAACATTTGCTTTGACTTGAAACGCAAACAAGTTGGCAGAGTAAAAACGACTGTTTACCACTTTAATGTTTTTCAACAACAAATGATATAACTCTTTTTTTTACTCAACAGAGAGCGCGGTAATCAGTTACGATTGTCAAATTCGTTGGAAAAGTAAAACATCAAAACAGTATTGTTAAAGCTTTGCTACTATGAGATTCAGGGCCTCTGTAACACGGTTTTTTTCGCAATAATTTTTTATCTATGAATTTCATAAATATAACGCTTCTTCAGAATGCACATTATATCTACACATAAATTTTGACTATATTCTGCATTACGCATGTTGAATAAATTTGGTACTTATAATGTAAAAGTGACGTTTTTTGAAGACGGGCCAACTTACTCAGAGAAAAGGTTTCGAACGCACTCGTTACGTAACTTATGACGGCATTTCTTCCCTCTTTCTCGATCGATGATTGGCTATACGTAACGAAGGCTATACCTCTGCCAACAATGACACAAAAGTTTAAATAAAAGCAAAGCAGTACACCTTTATGAACTCTGAAACCTCTCCACTGATAATTGTCATCATGAACAAACCAAGAAAATATGTTAATAAATACAAAAACACTTCGATTATTAGTCTAGCTCCCAAAATAAGTTTCCTAAGAAATTACAGTCTACTTTATAAGTCACAATCAGATTGACAAGGTGTAGGGAATAGTTGGTAATTTTCAAAAACGTAGTAGACAAGCTTGATTTAACAACTGTTAAATCCAATGTCAAGCAATTTTTATTTATTGTCTATCTACCTACCTATTTACTGTAAAAACAGCCGGTACCGTATTTTGGCTTTAAACCATCACCAATAATTATCGTCAGAATGATGACTTCATGAGGCTCCACCCACTTTGGCCTCGTTGTAATTCAGGATAACACTGAAGGCTATCATGGGCATTGTTGTAGTTGTAAGAAGTGCTAAATGATCCTCAAGGATCCCAGCAGTTGGCCTAAACGTTTAATTCATGTATACTACTGTTGCGGCACTACTGCTACAGTAGTATTACTACGTTAGCACAGATACCCCACCCACATTTATGTATCGTTCAGCCATTCATAAAGAGTGTGTCATGTTTTTTCACTGTGCAATAAGCCATGGCCTCCTCAGAAATTAAGTTTAACATTAGATGATAGGTTATTTCATTAAGCTGACAAATTATGGCAACTGGGTATGTTATTGCCGATGTTGAAGCTAAAGATAAAGTATGGTATCATTCCTTCATTGCATTATCATCTTTACTACTGTTTGTTTTGCTACATGTAGTAATTATTTTAAAGGATAAATGAATTATGTTTACTTTACTTCTATAAATTCACATTAGATGTACAAATAAAACTCCTAAAACTATTCATGATTTATTTACAAAATGCAGTCATGCCCAAAACATAGCCAACACGGTCATACGGCCTAAGAAGAAGAAAAAAAAATTATATCGGATGATCCGTTGGTCTGATGGAGAGTTTAGCACAAAATTCTTATTTTAACAAAAATAGTTATATGAAGACTGTTTACATACAATCTCTCTCTTTCTCTCTCTCTCTCTTGGTGGCATAGTGAATAGTTAATGGAAATGTTCAAAAGCCTGAATGACATTACAAGTATTATAATCATGTTACGTTAAATACAAATCAGACCATAAACATTGGATTTAAACTAGAAACTGAATAATTACCTATTCAGGCTGTAGTAAATATGGCCACGGGATTTCTCTTGAGTGTATAAAGTTGCAAGTCGTAAGACAAATGCAGTTTTGCAGCCACGGGGGTAATTTCAAATCCTGTTAGCCTTTCTTGACTGTTATGGGTTCCAGACCCGATGGAACAAGGTGAATGGGTGTCTGGTGGATGGGCGGGGCAAAATTTTGTCAAAAGGTGTTTATATTGCTTACGTAATGAATGTTTTCGACTCTTGGCTCGTTATCACTGGCCATGGCGTCGGCTAGATCATTTTTACTCTATAAAAATTAAAACTATCGGCTTTAAGTTATTCATAATGCTGACAAAATTTGTGTATGGTTGTAAAATATACATATGTCAACTTTCAGCTACATCCGATGCTTTGATAAGGAGCAAAGTCCAAAAAACCGTGTTACAGAGGCCCTGAATCTCATAGTAGTGAATAGTCATCGTGCAGTTGAGTCATTGCCTTGTTTTGAGGCTTATAATCAGGAACTAGAAATGGAACATAAAATTCAATGGAGACAATCGTGTCTGAAAAGTTTCGTGTTTGACTCTAGGACAAAATGGGAATCTGCAAGTCAGTACAGTACATTACAGTACAGTATCCATAATCTATGGGTAACCTAATTGTGATCTAGAATGACAAAAACCGGGTGTTTCATAACTTAAAGTTTTAATATTTCCGTCTTATATTGCAATTTGATGTCACAATGTATTTAAAACTATCCTTTAGAATACCCTAATGTGGTGAAAGTTTGTGTATCGCCATGATCAGCAAAGTTGTACAAAGTTTGGGGCCACACTTACTAGGATGGTTTGTTGTGAGCGTCCAGACTAGTGTCCACCATCACCATCCGCAGTGACAATGTGGTGATGGAAATGGCCACACCCGGGCCATGACTAGGGAAATGTCAGAGGCCTGCAGTTGAATACATACGGCTGCATTTGTTATTACTGGGTTCCTACTGATATTCTGTACAAAATCGCACTTTTCTTCCTTTGACTAAATAGTTTCAATCACCAGTGTGACCCTCACTATCCCATTTAAAATAGTGATAAAAACGAATGCTTTTTAGAAGTTTTAACAACAAATAGTAGAAGTAAACGATCGAGATGAACATAAAATTTCAACTGCTGAAGTAACTTGTGCCATACAAAATTTCATTTTTAACTTTTTTCCCTTATTTTTTTCTACATTTTTTTCATTCCAGCTATGACAGCCATTATAGGTAATATATAACTATTCCCAAAGCATCACAAAGTAAAAATTATATCTATTGAAACTTATCATCCTTTTTTTTCATTGAAGATTTATAGGTAATTATATCAATAACATTTTTTTTTTTTTATTCAATACTTTTTCCATTTCAGTGCCTTTTTACTGTTTTTTATTTTATATTTTTCACCTACTTTCCTTTCCTCTTATAACTATTACAGGAAATTTACGTATTAACCACCTACTGGTATTAGTGTGAATATTTCTACAACAAAGGCTTCTTGTTTCTCTGGCGTTTCAGCCTTCATGTTTTGCTCGTTTCTTCTTTTTCGTATTTGTAGTTCAGCCACAATCGTTTTCGTATGAAATCTTGGAGTCTTATTAGAGAATAGTACTTTGACTCGTTTAATACCATCTGGAGAATTTTTACCTTATTTCTTCACCTATTTAATACCAACTGGAGAATTTATTTGAAATCTGCGCCAAGGAAATTATATTCTAATGATCTTTGTTAATTTTTTTATTCATTTATTTATTTTTTCTTTCTTTTTTTTTATGTTGATGTTGATTTCGAATGTTCAAAAGTAGCATGCGAAGTTTTGGCTCTTTCTGTGCCAGCAGACCATAATGATTTTTTGCAACAATTGTAAAGTTTATTTTTGTTACAATAACGGCTCCCCAGGAACCCACAATATTCAGTTTTTTCCATACAAGCACGTTCAATGTGTTAAGATTGCCTTATCTTGTATTGGCAGTCAGTAGGTTCAAGTCCTTGCTGTACAAAAAAGCAATCGGTACTGAACACTTGAGTCACCTGATATAATGTCATTATTACTTATGGCAACAGTCTTTTATCAGAAATGTATGCATAGTATACTGTCTCTCGATATTTTAAAGAATATTTTCTTAATTTTTTAACAGATCGTAAAGATAAGTGAAAGGAGAATGAGGGCAGTTAGCCAGATAACCATGGTAGGGGTAACGTCTGTTTCTCGGCATTTAAAACTAACATCTTTGTTGCATTCTTAAATTTGACCTTTTCTATTATCTTATGTTTCAATTAAGAAAGTATTTTTTA
>NC_090734.1:112372959-112380459 GCF_036898095.1 Palaemon carinicauda | reverse complement strand
GAAAAAGGCACTGAAATGGAAAAAGTATTGAATAAAAAAAAAATGTTATTGATATAATTACCTTTAAATCTTCAATGAAAAAAAAGGATGATAAGTTTCAATAGATATAATTTTTACTTTGTGATGCTTTGGGAATAGTTATATATTACCTATAATGGCTGTCATAGCTGGAATGAAAAAAATGTAGAAAAAAATAAGGGAAAAAAGTTAAAAATGAAATTTCGTATGGCACAAGTTACTTCAGCAGTTGAAATTTTATGTTCATCTCGATCGTTTTCTTCTACTATTTGTTGTTAAAACTTCTAAAAAGCATTCGTTTTGATCACTATTTTAAATGGGATAGTGAGGGTCACACTGGTGATTGAAACTATTTAGTCAAAGGAAGAAAAGTGCGATTTTGTACAGAATATCAGTAGGAACCCAGTAATAACAAATGCAGCCGTATGTATTCAACTGCAGGCCTCTGACATTTCCCTAGTCATGGCCGGGGTGTGGCCATTTCCATCACCACATTGTCACTGCGGATGGTGATGGTGGACACGTAGTCTGATCGCTCACAACAAACCATCCTAGTAAGGGTAGCCCCAAACTTTGAACAACTTTGCTGATCATGGCGATACACAAACTTTCACCACATTAGGGTATTCCAAAGGATAGTTTAAATACATTGTGACATCAAATTGCAATATAAGACGGAAATATTAAAACTTTAAGTTATGAAACACCCGGTTTTTGTCATTCTAGATCACAATTAGGTTACCCATAGATTATGGATACTGTACTGTACTGTACTGTACTGACTTGCAGATTCCCATTTTGTCCTAGAGTCAAACACGAAACTTTTCAGACACGATTGTCTCCATTGAATTTTATGTTCCATTTCTAGTTCCTGATTATAAGCCTCAAAACAAGGCAATGACTCAACTGCACGATGACTATTCACTACTATGAGATTCAGGGCCTCTGTAACACGGTTTTTTGGACTTTGCTCCTTATCAAAGCATCGGATGTAGCTGAAAGTTGACATATGTATATTTTACAACCATACACAAATTTTGTCAGCATTATCAATAAAGCCGATAGTTTTAATTTTTATAGAGTAAAAATGATCTAGCCGACGCCATGGCCAGTGATAACGAGCCAAGAGTCGAAAACATTCATTACGTAAGCAATATAAACACCTTTTGACAAAATTTTGCCCCGCCCATCCACCAGACACCCATTCACCTTGTTCCATCGGGTCTGGAACCCATAACAGTCAAGAAAGGCTAACAGGATTTGAAATTACCCCCGTGGTTGCAAAACTGCATTTGTCTTACGACTTGCAACTTTATACACTCAAGAGAAATCCCGTGGCCATATTTACTACAGCCTGAATAGGTAATTATTCAGTTTCTAGTTTAAATCCAATGTTTATGGTCTGATTTGTATTTAACGTAACATGATTATAATACTTGTAGTGTCATTCAGGCTTTTGAACATTTCCATTAACTATTCACTATACCACCAAGAGAGAGAGAGAGAAAGAGAGAGATTGTATGTAAACAGTCTTCATATAACTATTTTTGTTAAAATAAGAATTTTGTGCTAAACTCTCCATCAGACCAACGGATCATCCGATATAATTTTTTTCTTCT
Source organism: Palaemon carinicauda (assembly GCF_036898095.1). Taxonomy (NCBI): domain Eukaryota; kingdom Metazoa; phylum Arthropoda; class Malacostraca; order Decapoda; family Palaemonidae; genus Palaemon; species Palaemon carinicauda. The sequence continues at coordinate 112,378,822 of NC_090734.1, read as the reverse complement.
TCTTAGGCCGTATGACCGTGTTGGCTATGTTTTGGGCATGACTGCATTTTGTAAATAAATCATGAATAGTTTTAGGAGTTTTATTTGTACATCTAATGTGAATTTATAGAAGTAAAGTAAACATAATTCATTAATCCTTTAAAATAATTACTACATGTAGCAAAACAAACAGTAGTAAAGATGATAATGCAATGAAGGAATGATACCATACTTTATCTTTAGCTTCAACATCGGCAATAACATACCCAGTTGCCATAATTTGTCAGCTTAATGAAATAACCTATCATCTAATGTTATACTTAATTTCTGAGGAGGCCATGGCTTATTGCACAGTGAAAAAACATGACACTGTTTATGAATGGCGGAACGATACATAAATGTGGGTGGGGTATCTGTGCTAACGTAGTAATACTACTGTAGCAGTAGTGCCGCAACAGTAGTATACATGAATTAAACGTTTAGGCCAACTGCTGGGATCCTTGAGGATCATTTAGCACTTCTTACAACTACAACAATGCCCATGATAGCCTTCAGTGTTATCCTGAATTACAACGAGGCCAAAGTGGGTGGAGCCTCATGAAGTCATCATTCTGACGATAATTATTGGTGATGGTTTAAAGCCAAAATACGGTACCGGCTGTTTTTACAGTAAATAGGTAGGTAGATAGACAATAAATAAAAATTGCTTGACATTGGATTTAACAGTTATCAAATCAAGCTTGTCTACTACGTTTTTGAAAATTACCAACTATTCCCTACACCTTGTCAATCTGATTGTGACCTATAAAGTAGACTGTAATTTCTTAGGAAACTTATTTTGGGAGCTAGACTAATAATCGAAGTGTTTTTGTATTTATTAACATATTTTCTTGGTTTGTTCATGATGACAATTATCAGTGGAGAGGTTTCAGAGTTCATAAAGGTGTACTGCTTTGCTTTTATTTAAACTTTTGTGTCATTGTTGGCAGAGGTATAGCCTTCGTTACGTATAGCCAATCATCGATCGAGAAAGAGGGAAGAAATGCCGTCATAAGTTATGTAACGAGTGCGTTCGAAACCTTTTCTCTGAGTAAGTTGGCCCGTCTTCAAAAAACGTCACTTTTACATTATAAGTACCAAATTTATTCAACATGCGTAATGCAGAATATAGTCAAAATTTATGTGTAGATATAATGTGCATTCTGAAGAAGCGTTATATTTATGAAATTCATAGATAAAAAATTATTGCAAAAAAAACCGTGTTACAAGGCCCTGAATCTCATAGTAGCAAAGCTTTAACAATACTGTTTTGATGTTTTACTTTTCCAACGAATTTGACAATCGTAACTGATTACCGCGCTCTCTGTTGAGTAAAAAAAGAGTTATATCATTTGTTGTCGAAAAACATTAAAGTGGTAAACAGTCGTTTTTACTCTGCCAACTTGTTTGCGTTTCAAGTCAAAGCAAATGTTTTACATCAATTCGGTGTCCTTCATTTGTTTGCAGTTTTATTCGTTAGTTTCAAGTTTAATTCTCATTTTTGTTCTGTTAAATTCACTCTATGAAAATTTCATTCCTAAACGTAACTGTAATCGTGGTTATAAAGCTTATAATAATTTTTTTAGTTCTTTGCCATTGATTTCAACCTAATGTTGTTACCGCAGTGCTTGCGAAACTAAATGCCCTTTTTAATCTTTATGATATTGTCCATCACGAAGTCAAATTTGATATCCATCAATTCCTGACATTTCTTGACATGTCGACCACGTGGTCTCGGCAGATATTTGTCTTCCTTACGCAAAGGATTACCCCAGGGAAGTGTGCTGCGCTCAATCTTATTTTGTATCTGCTATACGTCTATCAAAATATTACACACACGTAAAGTGGAGTTTATTAAATCATTTGTGGAAGTTCAAACTTCTATCGAATGTAGAACATAAAGACAGCAGTCACTTCACAGTTTGTGTATGACAACTATTTCAACGTTAATGACCTTAAAATATTTCATGATAATTGTTTATTACTTTTCATGCAGTTTATTCATCCTTATTTCCTTTCCTCACTGGGCTATTTTTCGCTGTTGGAGCTTTTGGGCAACATTCTGATTTTCCAACATAGGATTCTAGCTTAGATAATACAAAATGAAAATTGGACAAATAATAATAATAATAATAATAATAATAATAATAATAATAATAATAATAATATATATATATATATATATATATATATATATATATATATATATATATATATATATATATATATATATATATATATATATATTACATATGTACATTATATATATATATATATATATATATATATATATATATATATATATATATATATATATATATATATATATATATATATATATATATATATATATATATATATATATATATATATATATATTTGATAATATTTAACTATTTCCCAAGTGTGTCATCCGTTGTTCATTTTCCGCACAGTCGAGTAATTTTTTTTTTTTTTTATGAATAATATCGATAAAAACCTCGAAGGGCGACCAGAAACTAAAACAGACCAAATATAACAGCATTTGTGGTTTCTGCTGTGATTCCAGATTAGAGTAACAAGTTTAGTTCATTATATTAAGAGGTAAAAATCTTTGATTTTGAACAGGTGTTGACCATTGGTCGCTGTTTAACGTGGATAGATAGAGACGTGAGTCAGATTGACTTGCGTTCGTTAGGGAAAATGTTAATCCTGTATTGACAACACCTGGTCAGTTCTGTGGGATTTTTCTTTTCATGAATAGAGGTGAGGAAGCCCGGAGGGAAAAGGGTCCCGTTAAAGGATCAGGAGATTAGGAGGGGGTTTTGGAGTTGATTAGGAAAGAAGCCACGTGTTATGGATGAACACAGAGGGAGAGAGAAGATGAGGCGATTGAAAGTTGGCTTTATTTTACAGATCTCATTGTTGAATAAACTATGCCTTTCTTCAAATAATGAAACCCATGAAGGGAAATAAAAGTAAATCTGAAAGAACATTTGTTCAATAAGTAACCAAAGTATTTCCTTTGGACAGAAATTAGCATTGCTTTTCTACTCCAAAACATCTATGAAAAATATAAAGGATTAGGTCTATTCTTTCACAGCCATCCAATATTATGAATACTATGAACAGAACCAATATTTTGATTCTAACCTCAATAATTTCAGATATTTATTCTTATTCCTTATTTTATGAAGGTTAAAATTTCCATATTTCTAATGAGATTCTATAAAGCATGTATTAAGATATGTTCTGAATCGAAACCAAAAATTATAATTATTATAATTATATATATAATTATAATTATTGCAATACCATACTTATATTGCTTCCAAGACCCAAAAGGTCTTCATTTTTCATAAAATACAGAAAATGTCAACTAATATTTGTTCCGTAATTCAACTTTTAAATTGGGTCCAATCAATCATGTGGAAAAACTATGACTGGTACTTTTCTTAACTTAAAAGAGCAAACTTTCCTATAAGTATAGTATATTTTAGTAGGAGACCACACCAACTTAAAAATTCTTCTTCCAACACATGGATAACAGATGAATCCATTGCAGAAGACTAAACACAAAAAAAAAGTAGATTGGAATAAGTAGCTTTCAATAAATTCAAAAGATAACATCCCTCACTTAAAGGAGGAGGAATATTAACTAATGAACTTGAAAAAAGTTGAAGACAAAAAGTAATCAAAATCTCTTAAAAGTAGATTATTAACCATATGAATTTAAAGAGAAATACAAGCGAGTGTTCCGAAAAAGTTGAAGGTTCACAAGAGTAAGAGGAAAATAATGATCTGCTTATTTTCAAAAACTTTGGCTGTATTGGAGAATTTACTTGATGTTGTCTCCTCCGTTAGTTTAGTCTTCATTGCTAGCCAAAATAGGGGATATGTATGCTAAATATCAAAGAAAATATAACTTAAAACATTTTATACTCTATCTAACAAGAATCTTTAGTGCATTCAAAAACTGTAATCTCTGGAGAAAAAAAAAATTATTCATCAAACATCTTATTCTATGTAGGACCAAAAACATGGCACCTTATATTCAAGTCACTTTCCATAGAAAACCTTGACATTTCCTATACGCTTTTTGTTGTCAGTTCATTACTGCACATCACAAAAAATGTTCTTAAGGAATTAAAGATTTGGGACCACTTAAGGAATAAAAATCATAGGAATATTTACAGAGTTTTATTATTTAATAACTTAGAATACTAAGCACCTTCTAGCCTTAGAATTTAGCTGTCTATTTTTATCCTCCCCCAAATCCATCTGAGTCGGTGATGGAGGGGGAGAGGAGTAGGTTGGGGAGGGAGGCGAGGGAAGACCTCCCAGCAAGTCTCCAACAAAGGAGGAGATTCCTCCTCCTCCTGAGGAGAGAGTCGTTCTCCTCCTCTTGGTCGTCCTTTCCTCCGACATCCTCTCCTCTTCTCGGTCCCTCATCCTCTTGAGGAGGTCTGCTCTCCAATTGGAGCCTTGAACCGCCATCGAGAGGACTAGAAAAAAGAAAAAAAAAGTTGGGGTTATTAAACAAAATGGCAGATACTCATTAGTGAATCAAGAAATGGATGTGGATTATAAAACTGTATCCAAAATACCTTTAAAGAACAGGCAATGAAAGAAGAGATGCAATTCAATATCTTTAGACAAACTAAAATGGAAATCCTCGAAAACATCCAGAGATAATCGATGTAATACCATTTCATGAAAGGCATTTTTGCAATTTTGAAAACTTGTCATAATTCTAATAATAAATATACTAAAAACTGTTTGAATGATCTGAGAAGACAACAGAACACAGGAAATCTCATATGCTTACCTTTTCCTTCGTTACTTTTGAGATCCATAATAAATAAAGTTGTGCACAGTAGCGAGACGAGACTAACCGTAACCGATGCTGTCTTAGAAGACACTGAAACTGGATCATGGACGTTTATCAGTCATAGTCTATGGGAAGCTGATCTTCGGGGGGAGGGGGGGGGGGTGGGTATGGCTACTGGCTGCTGATTGGTTGACCTTTCCCAGCTGGCTTCCTGATTGGTCGGCCTCTTTAAAAGGTTTGTCTGATTCGTTAGTCCTTCTCAGTGTACGTTCCGGAATGGGCGGGGCCTTGTTACCAGCCCTTTTACCTACCAACGGCACTGTAATGCAACTAGTGTTTGTATATATATATATACAATGTATATATATATATACATATATATATATATATATATATATATATATATATATATATATATATATATATATATATATATATATACAATGTATATATATATATAATATATATATATATATATATATATATATATATATATATATATATATATATATATATATATATTATATATATATATATATATATATATATATATATATATATATATATACAATGTATATATATATATATATATATATATATATATATATACAATGTATATATAATATATATATATATATATATATATATATATATATATATATATATATATATATATATATATATATGTATATATTTATTTTATATATATATATATATATATATATATATATATATATATATATATATATATATATATATATATATATATATATATATGTGTATATATATGTATATATATTTATTATATATATGTATATATATATTTATTATATATACATATTTATATGTATATTTCACATGTATAATATATTCCGGTGTATATATATATATATATATATATATATATATATATATATATATATATATATATATATATATATATATTATATAGTATATATATTATATGTTATATATATAAATTAATTTGGTGTTAGAGAGAGAGAGAGAGAGAGAGAGAGAGAGAGAGAGAGAGAG
>NC_090734.1:112352959-112367959 GCF_036898095.1 Palaemon carinicauda | reverse complement strand
AGAATACATTTCTGATAAAAGACTTTGGTGTTGCCATAACTAATAATGATATTATATCAGGCGACTCAAATGTTTAGTACCGATTGCTTTTTTGTACAGTAAGGACTTTAACATACGGGCTTCAAGCACAAGGTAAGGCAATCTTAACACATTGAACGTGCTTGTATGGGAAAAACTGAATATTGTGGGTTCTTGGGGAGCCGTTATTGTGACAAAAATACACTCTACAATTGTTGCAAGAAATCATTATGGGCTGCTGGCACAGAGAGCCAAAACTTCGCATGCTACTTTTGAACATTCCAAATCAACGTCAAAAAAAAAAAAAAAAAAAAAAAAAAAAAAAAAAAAAAAAAGAAAAAAAAAAAACATTTGCCAAAGATTAAAATATAATTTCCTTAGAGCGGATTTCAAATAAATTCTCCAGTTGGTATTAAATAGCTGAAGAAATGAGGTAGAAATTCTCCAGATGGTATTAAACGAGTCAAAGTACTATTTTCTAATAAGACTACAGGATTTCATACGAAAACGATTGTGGCTGAACTACAAAACCGTAAAATATGAAACGAGCAAAACATGAAGGCTGAAACACCGGAGAGAAACAAGAAGCCTTTGTTGTTGAATGATTCACATTATAATACCGGTAGTTGGTTAATACATAAATTTCCTTTGTTATAAGAGTAAAGGAAAGTAGGGGAAAAATATAAAATAAAGTAAAAAGGCAGTTAAATGGAAAAAGTACTAAATTTGAAAAAAAAAAAATATTGATATAATTACCTATAAAGCTTCAATAAAAAAAAAGCATGATAAATTTCTATAGATATAATTTTTACTTTGTGATGCTTTGGGAATTATTATATATTACCTAAAATGGCTGCCATAACTAGGATGAAAAGGTTGTAGAAAAATGAGGGAAAAAAGTTGAAAATGAAATTTTTTGTGGCACAAGTTACTTCTGCAGTTGAAATTTTATGTTAATCTCGATCGTTTACTTCTACTATTTGTTGTTAAAACTTTTACAAATCATTTGTTTTTATCACTATTGCAAATGGGATAGTGAGGGTCACACTGGTGATTAAAACTATTTAGTCAAAGGAAGAAAAGTGCGATTTTGTACAGAATATCAGTAGGAACCCAGTAATAACAAATGCAGCCGTATCTATTCAACTGCAGGCCTCTGACATTTCCCTAGTCATGGCCCGGGTGTGGCCATTTTCATCACCACATTGTCACTGCGGATGGTGATGGTGGACACGTAGTCTGATCGCTCACAACAAACCATCCTAGTAAGTGTGGCCCCAAACTTTGTACAACTTTGCTGATCATGGCGATACACAAACTTTCACCACATTAGGGTATTCCAAAGGATAGTTTAAATACATAGCACATCAAATTGCAATACAAGACGGAAATATTAAAACTTTATGAAACACCCATTTTTTGTAATTCTAGAAAAAAATTAGGTTACCCATAGATTATGAATACTGTACTGTACTGTACTCTACTTACTTACTTACTTACTTACTTACTTACTTACTCGAGCAAGTACGGCGTCTTCGCTAAGTGGTGCAGATTCCCATTTTGTCTTAAAGAGTTAAACACGAAACTTTCCAGACATGATCATCTCCGTAGAATTTTATGTTCCATTTCTAATTCCTGATTTTAAGCCTCAAAGCAAGGCAATGTCTCAAAGAAAGGCAATGTCTCAAAGCAAGGCAATGTCTCAAAGCAAGGCAATGTCTCAACTGCACAATGACTATTCACTAGCAAAGCTTTAGCAATACTGTTTTGATGTTTTACTTTTCCAACGAACTTGACAATCGTAACTGATTACTGCGCTCTCTGTTGGGGAAAAAGGAGTTATATCATTTGTTGTCGAAAAACATTAAAGTGGTAAACAGTCGTTTTTATAAACTCTGCCAGCTTGTTTGCGTTTCAAGTCAAAGCATCTGTTTTACATCAATTCGGTGTCCTTCATTTGTTCGTAGTTTTATTCGTTAGTTTCAAGTTTAATTCTCATTTTTGTTCTGTTAAATTCACTCTATGAAAATTTCATTCCCAAACGTAACTGTGATCGTGGTTATGAAGCTTATAATAATTTTTTTTAGTTCTTTGCCATGGATTTCTACCTAATGTTGTTACCTCAGTGCTTGCGAAACTAAGGGTCCTCTTTAATCTTTATGATATTGTCCATCACGAAGTCAAATTTGATATCCATCAATTCCTGACATTTCTTGACAAGTCGACCACGTGGTCTCGGCAGATATTTGTCTTCCTTACGCAAAGGATTACCCCAGGGAAGTGTGCTGCGCTCAATCTTATTTTGTATCTGCTATACGTCTATCAAAATATTACACACACGTAAAGTGGAGTTTATTAAATCATTTGTGGAAGTTCAAACTTCTATCGAATGTAGAACATAAAGACAGCAGTCACTTCACAGTTTGTGTATGACAACTATTTCAACGTTAATGACCTTAAAATATTTCATGATAATTGTTTATTACTTTTCATGCAGTTTATTCATCCTTATTTCCTTTCCTCACTGGGCTATTTTTCGCTGTTGGAGCTTTTGGGCAACATTCTGATTTTCCAACCTAGGATTCTAGCTTAGATAATACAAAATGAATATTAGATAAATAATAATAATAATAATAATAATAATAATAATAATAATAATAATAATAATAATACTGCTGAAACCTTGAACCAGGTTCTCAATAGTGTTAGTGAATAGATGACAGTTAAACAACTAAAAATAAACTGATATGAAACAAAATTTATAGTAGTAGGGAATAAAAACCAACTTGAGAAAATGGGGCGATATTGAAATAAATATTAACAACAACCTGGTCCTGATATCTATTAAGAGACCGTGCTCTAAGTGCATGGCTTGATCGTTTACCGGGACTAACTACTGTAACTCCATCTACTACAATTCACAATAAGTGTAAAATACGAAATTCATCTTCTCCTCCTCCTACGCCTATTGATGCAAAGGGCCTCAGTTAGATCTAGTCTCTACTTGGGATTTTAAACCAATATATTCCATTCATCTCCATCTACTTTACGCTTCTCAGACCTCAGCCATGTAGGTCTGGATCTTCCAACTCTTCTAGTGCCTTGTGGAGCCCAGTTGTAAGTTTGGTGAACTAATCTCTTGGGGAGTGCGAAGAAATTACAAATCATAATTAACAGAGAAGCAAGATTGATAAGATATGTCCCACTCTGAGAAAGGATTACTCTTATACTAATTGAATTACGCCGTCTGCCTATTAAAGCTAGAGATAGAGTTCAAGATGTGTGCAATGATTCATTAGTTTATCAGCAGCGGGAGTCCAAAATATCTAAGAACATTGCCACACATCGTGCAGCCAACGAATCATGTCAACATTGGAATACTTACAGATGGCTTCAAGATGTTGGAACCAAGATGAACTGCATCTCTATGGTAAGTTCTTGAGCCTTAAATATGCAGCCCCAAGACTACAGTATATAACAAGCTCTCAAAAGACATTCGAAAGGCTATTGATATAAAGGTTTTCAGGAAGAAACTGAAGAATTTCTTGTTTTTGAAGCACTTCGATAATTTGGATTTGAAAATTAACATGGAACAATCTCTGTGAAACTCTAAATAGCTAAAAATGTATGACCAGGAAAACAACTCGAAGTAAAATAAAGTAAAGGTGGTAAGACTTGAAATGAACAGGTATGATAAGGTACCGCAAAAGGTCATTTTCTAATTGGCGAAATGTTCAAAAGAATAACATGAATAAGAATTCCCCAGATATAAACAAATAAAGAGAGAGGACAATATCTATGAACGCTCAATTAAGGGATGAAATCTGTAAGTATTCTGAACACAAAGTGTGGTGATGTCTAATTCTAAAATGAACTAAACGATGATCTACATAACATCTATAAATTTGAGGTTTAAAAGCTACAAGGCACTGATCCATGAATAACTTTTCAATGAAACATGAATATGTTAGCAAAGGTTGGTCCTCAGGGGGAAACCCATTGCAAAATAATCAATATTCTTAATTTCATCAAATATAAAAAGTTTCAATTACAAGCTCATGCAGTTTTATAAAAAGCGTTCACACTAAATCCATGAGATAAGGAGGTCCGATTGGAAAATCCTTTAGTTAAGATGATGGATATGGTTCTGAAAGTGTTCCGTATTTATGCATAAAGAAATAACATCAAAACGGACAGCAAAGCTATTGGCATCTTGCATTAGTAGTTAGATAACCTATAGTCATAAAAAATGGAGTTATTAAAAAATCAGCGGAATCATAGGTAGACAATATGGGTCGCAAAGGTGTCATCTTTGATATTCTCAGACAATCCTTATAAAATGCTGAAAGATGAACCAATGATGTACAAGGAGGTGTATTTCTTTTGATAAAAAGGATTCGCCTTAAGTTGTTGAAGGTTATGGTTGATTTCTTCTTCTACCTTATTGATTAAATTAAATTCTGGGGACCCAATTTCCATAACCAAAAGGAATACAAAGAGGGTTTCCCCAAAGCTTTGATGAACGAATTAATATAGACCACAATATTGAAGCTTCTGCGTTCAATCGCCTTTCTAATGAGTGTGTAGGTTTATATATATAATTTATACATGATATATATATATATATATATATATATATATATATATATATATATATATATATATATATATATATATATATATGAGAGAGAGAGAGAGAGAGAGAGAGAGAGAGAGAGAGAGAGAGAGAGAGAGAGAGAGAGAGAGATCCTTTTATGGGACCCTTTTCCCGCTGCCCTTCCTCGGTTCAAATCCAACAGAACTGACCAGGTGTTGTCATGACAGGATTAACACTTTCCCACAAGATCCTTCAGGTTCAGAGTTCTAATCCGACCCAAGAACAACCAATACAGTCAGCACCCGTTTAACACAAAAGGTTACTTACGTTTTTTTACATGAACAAAACTCATTATTTTAATTTGAAAGGAAAGCAGAAACAAGAAATGCAGTCAGTTTGGGTCTGTTTTAGTTTCTGGTTGCTGTTCGTGATATTTTATCGATTTTATTCATATCCAAACTACGAAATAAAAATATCTTTAGTTCTGTTATATTTTACACAATAAAGTTTTAAACTTTCATTTTAGTTTTAGTTTTCGCTAATCTTGACAAGATCCTACAAATAATTAACCCAATTTTCCACATGTAAAGAAAAACGAACCCAATACACCTCGTGTCAAGAATAACGAACCCGGTGATGGTTGGGTTCGCTAATCTTGACATGAAATGTTCTAGACTATGAAAGAAAAACAGAGATGGTAAATGAGGAAAAAAACATGTTGGAAATATAAATGATCACTTTATTGATGGAAGTAAAATATGCTGTTTGTGGATGGCTGTCTGTGGGTCAACGAAGTGCAGTGTGTTTTACGGTTCTGCGCTGGTAGTTTTGATTATTAGCTATATTTCTATATTTCCATTCACTGCTGTGAATAGTTCATCCATGTCTCACTACGTTTTCTATTATTGGCAGAAGTGTCTCTTGGTCAATGTGTTCCACTATTTCCATACATCCCATTGCTAGAGATGAACTAGTAACAGCCAAACCAAAAACCCAGACTTGGCGCGTAGGGGATCGTCCTCGATTATGTTTAGGTTTTTGTGAAAAGCACGATTCATTAACTTGAACTATTATCCCAGGCCCACCAAGTTTTATAGGATTAAGCTCACATGTAAAGAATAACGAACCCAATTTTGCACATGTAAAGAATAACGAACCCGGTGATGGTTGGGTTCGCTAATCTTGACAAGATCCTATATATATATATATATATATATATATATATATATATATATATATATATATATATATATATATATATATATATATATATATTATCATTATTATTATAATTAATTGCTATGCTACAACCCTAGTTAGAAAAGCAGGATGCTATAAGGCCAGGGGCCCCAACAGGGAAAATAGCCCTGTGAGGAAAGGACACAAGGTAAAATAGAATATTTTAAGAACAGTAACAACATTAAAATAAATATTTCCTATATAAACTATATATACTTTAACAAAACAAGGGGAAGAGAAATTAGATAGTATAGTGTGCCCGAGTGTACCCTCAAGCAAGAGAACTCTAACCCAAGACAGTAGAAGACCATGGTACAGAGGCTATGGCACTACCCAAGACTAGAAAACAATGGTTTGATTTTGGTGTGTCCTTCTCCTAGAAGAGCTGCTTACCAAAGCTAAAGAGTCTCTTCTACCCTTACCAAGATGAAAGTAGCCATTGAATAATTACACTGCAGTAGTTAACCTCTTGAGTGAAGAATAGTTGTTTAGCAATCTGTGTTGTCAGGTGTATGAGAACAGGAAAATCTGTAAAGAATAGGCCAGACTATTCGTTGTATGTGTAGGCTAAGGGAAAGAACCGTAACCAGAGAGGATCCAAGGTGGTTCTGCCCAATCAAAGAACCCCATAACTCTCTAGCGGCAGTATATATATATATATATATATATATATATATATATATATATATATATATATATATATATTTATATCTCCCTCGTATAATAAAGAGCAACAATAAAGTTTAGCAATATAGTATCAATGTATAAAGTCTTTGTCCTGCAGTAGACTACAAGCGGCTGTATTTAATGCTGTTGATATATATATATATATATATATATATATATATATATATATATATATATATATATACATACAGTATATACATATATATATATATATATATATATATATATATATATACATACAGTATATACATATATATATATATATATATATATATATATATATATATATATATATATATATATATATATATATATATTTTTATATATATGCATAAATATGTATAAATATATACATACGTATATATATACACACACACACACATATATATATATATATATATATATATATATATATATATATATATATATATATATATATATATATATATATATCTTCGACTAAAGCTTTTCTCGATATGAAGGGTCGCTATTGCTTGAAAGCCATTTCCAATTTCTTCAGTCTCCGATGTCATCCACTGTGAGATCTTTCTCCTCCATGTCTGCTGTTACACATTGTATCCACATTCTCTTTGGTCTCCCCCTCCTCCTCCTCCTTCTTGGAACATCCATCTCTAACATCCTCCTCCCAACATACTCCTGGTCTCTCCTCATTACGTGCCCAAACCAGTGGAGTTTCTTTCTTGGATTTGCTTTGACACCTCTGTAACCTTTGTTGTTCCCCTTACCAAGTCATTCCTAACCTTTTTTCAGTCTCGTGATCCCAGCCATCCATTTTAGCATTTCCATCTCTGCAACATCCATTTTCTTCTCAAAGATCTTTTTCATAGGCCAGGTTTCTGCACCATATGTCATGGCAGTTCTCACTACAGTTTTATGTACCTTTTCCTTTTAACTTTAAGTTTATCCTTCGATCACACAACACTCCTGACACTTTTCCAATTTTTCCATATAGTGTGAATTCTTACTGTTCACTTCCATTTGGATGTCTGCTGTTTCCTCCACATATGACCCTAGGTACTTTAATTTTTCTGCCTTCTTTACTATTTCACCCAGCAAATGTACATCATTCGATTGGTTCTGCAGGTTGCAACACATATACTCTGTTTTTGTTCTACTGATTCTTAGCCCTCTGCTCTCTAATTCCTCTATCCATCTCTCCAGCTTTCCCTCCATTCCTTTTTTGGTTTCATGACACAGAACTACAGTACATCATCTGCAAACAGCATAATCCATGGTGACTGCTCCCTCACTCTTAATGACGACCCCTGGTGTAACCCAACCCCTGCCTCAAACGTCTGTCAAACAAACACTAGTTCTTATTTGTGTGCCGGCTCATTCATACATATCGCTGATCAGTCTAACACATTTCTCTGGTGTCCCCCTATCTCTCTCTCTGCCGTGGAACTCTATCATAAGCCTTCTCTAAGTCAATAAATACTATATGTAATTCCTTTTGACCTTCTCTATAATGTTCCCTCCACTACTTTAGTACAAACATTGCATACGTCGTGCTTCAGCCTGGCATAAATCCAAACTGCTCTCCTCCAAACTTGGTCTCTTCCATTATCCTGCGCTTTATAATCCTTTCCCAAAGCTTCTTAATATGTGGGAGGAGTTTGATTGTCCTATAATTATTGCAATTTTACACATCCCCCTTTTCTTTGAATATGGTTATTAAAAAGCTACTCCTCCACATTCTGGGCATCTTTTCTCTCCGGTGTATCTTTTTCATCAGATCCAACAGCATATCCACTCAAAATTCCCCAATGCATTTCCAGACTTCCACTGGGATCTCACCATGTTCCGCATATATATATATATATATATATATATATATATATATATATATATATATATATATATATATATATATATATATATATATATATATATATATATATAAGCAGCAGTATCTAGTCCATATATATATATATATATATATATATATATATATATATATATATATATATATATATATATATAAATATATATAAGCAGCAATAACTAGTCCATATATATATATATATATATATATATATATATATATATATATATATATATATATATATATATATAAGCAGTAGTATCTAGTCCATATATATATATATATATATATATATATATATATATATATATATATATATATATATATATATATATATATATATATATATATATAAGCAGTAGCATCTAGTCCATATATATATATATATATATATATATATATATATATATATATATATATATATATATATATATATATATATATGAATGTTCATTTAACAAATCCATAATTTTATTGATTGAAGCTAACTGATCTCTTAGTTCTGACATAATCAATTCATCTTTATGAGTCAAGAACTCAATTTTCTTATTTTGATTACTAATTTTAAGACGATTGGAAAGTCCTAAACCTAAACTTGCAACAGACCCAAAGATGCTTAATGCAGCATAAATGAACGGATTCCGTCTTTCTTTTTGTTCGTGTCCTACAGTCCACATCAAAAGGTCATAAGCCAAAGATCCTGTCTCTCCAGTCTTATTTTTCAAGTCATCAGATAGCATCTCTGCAACTTTTAATGTTGATCCAAGCAAACTCTTAGTAGTTAAATGAAAATGTCTCCTATGCAACTCATCCAATGATGCAGAAAACCTTGAAATGGCGGTTCTTAAGCTAGTGACATCATTTTCTTGAAGAAAAATTGCTTGCATATGCACTTCGACAATTACGTTGGTTGATGTAATAAAAATGTCTTCTTGTCTTTCAACTATATTTCCATATTTAAAATATATATTCTTAGTCTTAGAACTCATCCCATACGAAAAAAATGTCTGAGCGAACAATATCACTCCCAACAACAAAAAATTCATCTTGGAAACCTGTAACGAGAAAAAATATATGTAATTACTCCTGTATTAAAAAGAAAACTTTTAGTCACAAAAATTAAAATTTTTCCTCACTTCTTTTTAATTTCTTATGTGAGACAATGGTACTATTCTCTCATCCGTGGGTTGGGCTACGTTTTGAATTCTAAACCTATTGGCCGTTAATGTTTCCAAAATGTTAAATGGGCCTTCAAACTTAGGTGTTAGTTTATAGTTGAGCCCTTTTCTGACATTGATTTGAATATAGATGTTATCACCCACGGTATATGTTTTAGTTGGTTTCGCTATTTTATCATGATTCCTTTTCATTATGATTTGTGATTCTTCCAAATTCTTTCGAAGGATATCATATCGACTTATACTTGCATTTATACATTCTTTTAAAGGATTTGATATATTAGTTGTAGGCGTTAATACATGGAAAGGTGTTCTAACTGGGGTACCATACAATGCTTCATGCGGTGACATTTTAATTGATATATGATATGAATGATTCAGAGTACTCAGTGCCGCCGGTATTGCAATATCCCAGTTGGGGTCTGATCCCCCTAGTGTTACCCTCAATATATTTAATATCTTCCTATTTGCTCTTTCCACTAGCCCATTCGACTCTGGGTGATATATCATGGTATTGACCTTCTTTATGTTGAGGAATTCACACAATGAGGTAAGAAAGTGATTATTAAATTCACCACCCGAGTCTGAGATTATCATGTGTGGAATTCCATGTTTACAAATGTAACACTCGTAAAACTTCCTAGCGCATTCAATCGCAGTTTTAGTTTTAAGCGCTATTAGTTCTGTATATCGAGTTAAAGCATCTATAATTACTAAGAGGTGCTTATTCCCTCTGTCTGACTCGTAAAATCCTGTTAACAAATCTAAATGTATTCTTTCAAAGGGTTGATTGGGAACAGGATAAGCTCCTAAGCTAACAGGTGTTTTCGTATGCCCTTTGTTTTCCTGACATGTGCGACAATTAGCTATGTGTCTTTTTATATCTGTAAGCATTGTATGCCAATAAAACAATGATTTGGCTTTCTGTGACATTAATGAGAACCCAGGGTGTCCATGTAATGGATTTGAATGCAACCAATTCAGGACAGTGGAAACAAGTGAGTTTGGTACTACTACCTGGTCGTTAGTTACATGTGGTGTATTGCGGGTTTTCCTTGTCACAGTCCTACACAGAATATTATCTTTGATTACATAATTCTGCTGCTTATACTTTATATATTCTTTTTCTTTATGATTGCCTTTCAAAGCATTTATAATTGTTTCTATTTTCTGATCTTTTCTTTGCTCAGTCTGTAACAATTCAGCACTCCAGCCTAAATCTTCTTGTTCAGATATTGTTTTTACAATAGGCATGGATGTTGATATATCTATTAATTCAGCTAAAGACTCCGTACAAGATGACACGGGGTTGCGTGATAATGCATCCGCAATGATATTTGCTTTCCCAGGTAAATACCCGATTCTTGCGCCAAAATCTTGAATGATTAAATGCCACCGAGTTCGTTTAGGGCTGTGATTGAAGCCTTTAAAGAACTCTGTTAGTGGTTTATGGTCAGTAAGAACCTTAACGGGATAACCGTAAATTATGAACTTAAAATGCACTAGCGAATTAACAATAGCTAGTCCTTCCTTGTCTATTACTGCATACTTACTTTCGGAAGTTCTCAATTTTCGAGAATAGAAAGCTATCGGGAAAAACTGTTTATCATATTGCTGAAGCAATACCCCTCCTACTCCTAAGTCTGAGGCGTCTGTTGCAATGAAGAATTCCTTACCGAAGTCAGGAAATTTTAAGATAGGAGAACTACACAGTTCATCTTTCAAAGTATTAAACGCCTGTTGATGTTGCTCAGACCATATGAAATCTACGCCCTTCTTCGTAAGATCAGTTAAAGGAGCGGCTATTATTGAATAGTTGCGTATAAAACGCCTGTAATATCCACTACAACCCAGAAATTGCTGTATTCCCTTGACATTAGTAGGTATGGGAAAATTACGTATAGCCGACACCTTATCATGGACTACTTTAAGACCTTGGTTTGACACCATGAAACCCAAATATATTAATTCTGTTTTGAAAAATTCACACTTACTAATCTTTACCCTTAAGTTATGTTGTCTTAATCTCTGTAGTACTAGTTCTAACTTACGTAGATGTTCCTCTAAGGTGTTGGAAAAGATTACAAGATCATCCATATAGGCATGCAATATATCCCCTAACAAGTCTCCAAACACTATGTTAATCATTCTTGTAAATGTTATAGGAGCACAACGTAAACCAAAAGGCATCCGTAAAAATTCATAATGTCCCCTGGCTGTGCTGAAGGCTGTGTATGGGATACTATCTTCTTCTAATGATATCTGGTGAAATCCTTTAAGTAAGTCCAAACTGGTAAAATATTTATTCTGACCTAACAAAGACAAAATATCGTCAGTACATGGCACTGGGAATCGATCAGGGATCGTTTCCTCGTTTAGACGACGAAAATCGACGCAGATACGCCATGTTCGATCTTTTTTCGGTACAACTATTAAAGGAAAATTATAAGGGCTATTTGATTTTCTAATGACTCCTTCCTCTAACATTTTACCTACTTCATCATTTATTTCATTCTGGAATTTCATAGGAAGTCTGTACGAGGGTACATATATAATTTTCTGTTTGTCTTTTAACCTTATTTGATGCTCGATCACATCTGTTTTTCCTAAGGATCCATCCGTAGTGGAAAAGACATCTGTATATTTATTTAAAAGTTCAAAAATTTTCTGCTGAATTTCTTCGTCTTGAATGTCCTTACTGATTTTATTTTTAATAGATCGTAAAAGGGATTCATCCGCAACTGATTGAGAGTGATTAATTTCAGCAACGGTAAGAATACGATGTTTATAAACTTCTACATCCAAGATATGTTGATTTTTGTGAATTACTAAAGTGTTATTTAAATGATTACAGACTTCGATATTACATTGCTGATGTGAGCCTACTGTATAAATAGCTTGTGTGACAGACAATCCGTTGGTTTTCAAAGTATCGGAAAGGATTAATATTTCAGATCCCGGTAGTGTTTTCTTTATTTGCACTATTAAATTCGAAGGTATGTTTGGTTCGATATATTGCGTGCAAGATGATATTACGGGTGAACGAGAATTCTGCTGGGTCGCGTATATTATTTCTTTATTAGTGAGACAAGTTATTGGTTCTTCAACGTACGTTACGGTTACATTTGTCGTCTCCTTTTTATCCAAAACTGACTTTAAAGTATTAGAAGACTTATAGAATTTCCCTTTGATATACACGCCGTGCTTTGCAGGAGCTAAGATAATGTTTTGATTTCCCATAGATGGGTATCCTATAATTACAGCTGGATACATATTAATGTTTTTCACAACAACAAATGTATCGGCAAACGTGCGATTACCGACTCTGAACTGAATATGAGTTATGCCTATGACGTTTAATTCATTATTTCCTATACCTGAAAGTCTAATTCCTGATTTTTCAATCGGAAAGTTCGAAAACAACAAATGATGCGTCTTCAAATCCATAATATTACGTGGACTACCAGAGTCAAAAAATAACGTAAAGGATTTGTGTTCTAAATTTACAGCATATAAGGTTGGCCGTAACTCATTTTGGCTTATTATTGTATGAATACGTTGCAAATCTACGGGAGCATGCACTGTTTTACTTAATTCGGCCGTGTGTTTCATAGGAAAATCTATTGTCTCACAATTATCTGATAAAACATTAAATTGATTATTCAATACTATTGATGTTGACATAAATGACCTTGACCCAACATCACTCTCTTCCCCTCTAGAGTTAACTATGTGGTATTTGCTTTGCTCTGCACATTCTGAAAATTAGGCTGACTTTGCGAGGTCTGGTTTGACGGCCCAGGCTCAGCGATATTTGAAGAAGTGTTTGTTTGTTTCGGACTCTGAACTGCATTGACATTTTGTTGTTTCTTCTTATTGTTAAAATGAGGATTTTTCTTTTTATTTCCATATGGAACTGACTGTGGAATTGACTGTGTATTTCTAGGATATTGTTGTGTCTTACGCGCGTAACATTGACTATAAGAATGTGATCCTGTGTTGTGAACTGAACAAAATTTCGTTCTACAGTCTGCGCTTATGTGACCTTGACGTTTGCAGTTGTAACACGTCACTCCCGCTACTGGATTATTAATTACGTTCACTGTTTGTGGTTTTGTTTCATTCTTAGCAAAAACTTGAGTTAACACGGGATCGAGATCTGGACACTTGGACATGTGTTTCTTTATCTGTTTATAGACATCCAATTCCGTACTTGCAGGCATTAGCTTCTTATCAAAGCACCGCACTAAAGCTTCAGGCAACATAAGTGTCATGCAAGTTAAATACATTAATCGTAAAAAATCTTTCACGGAGATATTATCGTTAGTAACCCAAGTGGAATTACCTAAAATGTCCTGATATTCGTTAAGCCTATCAGCTATGAGAGCTGCTCTCTCAACAACATTAAGCCGATTCATAGTGGCTTGATTAAGTGTATTTCGTAACGTTAACACTACATCCAAAGCTTCCTCACCCCCATAGATCGCGCGTAACCTAACTTTGAAATCATCCCAAGTAACTGCTTCCTGAAATGAAACACCTCTTAAATACGCACTCGCATCCCCCTTAGAAAAATCTATAAAACTTTTAGCTTCTTGTAATTGTACAAAAGGATCTACGATTTGTTTGGCATTTAAATGGGCATCAACGGATGAAATCCATGACTCCACATTTTGTGGCAAGAACCCGTTGACACGGCCTTGAAAAGGAAGGATTGCTGACCTGGCATTTACAAGCGTCACAATTGGAGGAGGATTAGCCTGGCCTACACCACTAGGTCCAGGGGTAGGGCTGACAGGAGGAGCCATGACTGCTGTATTCTTTTTTTTTCTATCTCTTTGACCCCTTTCAATCCTATCAAAATATCTATATGAGTACAGACGCCCACTGCGTAAACGCATATGTATAATAAAATTCCCCCAACAATGTTACTAATCCCAATACATTTCCCCCCAAGAGTTTATGAAAGAAAAAGGAATTAGCACAAAGAAAGAAAAATTCTAAATGAGAATTCGGAGTTTCTTATAACAAAGTTTAGGAATTCACTCACCCCAGTAATAATTGACTAACGACTTGTGATAACTACACTTCACTGCACAAACTGAAATGAATACAAAATCTCTGTACTTAGCTTATATATGAAGTCGACTCGTCGTCTCTCTCTCTCTCTCTCTTGATGTTTTGTTAGCGATGTCTCGTTCTAGTTTCTTGTTGTTTGTAGTTCTTCCTGGATATGTCTTGCAATAGTTGAACGCCAGTCCTTGGGTTTCCTAGGATGTTGATTGAAGATTCTATTTGTATACTAACATATGTTGGTGTTAGCATTTCCGTTGGACTTAGTCAAAATTGTAGATTCTTGTAGATAGTTTTATTTTGAAGTCTTGAAGATCATTCTCTAGTTTTACAGCTTTTATGTTGAAGTCTTGAAGATATAT
>NC_090734.1:112307959-112347959 GCF_036898095.1 Palaemon carinicauda | reverse complement strand
GTATATATATATATATATATATATATATATATATATATATATATATATATGTGTGTGTGTGTGTGTGTGTGTGTGTGTCTGTTACGCTCAAGGGGGAGTAGTCATAGCCTGGTGAGAGGAGGTACCCCGAGAGGTATACTCCTGAAACGAGACACTCCCACAAATTGCCGAACTAGCGGGTTGTAGTTACGAAGGGGGTATGGTGGGGATGGAAAGAGTTTATCGTGATCTGTGTGTGTACGTATGTCTCTAAATATTTAGACATTTTGGAAGGCTCGGGGGCGCTAATGAATAATAGTGAGGTATTGTGTCCTTAATTATGAAGATGATAGAGAGAAGACATCTCGGGGAGTCTTATACAAAGAAACTTGAGCATCAAACAATAATCACACTTTATTCACTGGAATTTTATCACTTAGTATCTCATATTTTTCGTGTAAGCGTTTCTGTGCTATTTTAGTCTATCATCGCTTCAGTAGCTAATTGACCTAACCATCTTTTAAGATTCGTTGCCCTACTGGTATAAACTTCGTCTATTCCCCATATCAACTATGATTTTTTAATTTTTCCACCTATTTGCTCAATGATCTGCTTGTGAAAATAGATCAACCATTTATTCTGATAATGTGCCATTTTTACCATTGGGTTATTCGTTGGGGAAATACGCTCTCTCTCTCTCTCTCTCTCTCTCTCTCTCTCTCTCTCTCTCTCTCTCTCTCTCTCTCTCTCTCTCTCTCTCTTTACATTGGATACTATTACTAATTTATCTTGCACAGCGCACTGTATAAGTGTAGGTAGAGCCAAAGTGTGTCAGTCTTTTCCAGCAAACTATTTAGTATCTTTAATTTTGCTCAATTACATTTCAGCCTCTCTTTTGGGAATAAATCCTTTGGCAGGACCTTTGAAGAAGCGAAGACTTTTGGTTTTGAGGAGGCATTACTATAAGGTCTTTGTAGAATGCCATCAATTTCTGTGTCTTCTATTTCACATTTGTCTAATTTATTTGAGGTTCAAATTAGTGCAACTTCTTGGTTTCTCATCTGTTATACCTTGTCAAAACTGAATGACCTATCTAGCCCCGTTGCCAAGCCGTATGATTCAAATTACATAGACCGTATCTCACCAACTAAATACATGGATTTACGTGCACATCTACGGGCATAATATTAAATATTTTGCCAACCATGGCTGTTGTAAACAACAACAACAACAACAACAATAGTAATAACAATAACAATAACAATGACAATGACAATTGGATACCCTTGAGTGCAATGAGCAGCGGTGATGATGTATTTCTCATTGTAGATGGAACCTCCGCAAGAATGAGACGTTCCAAAGTGGCTCTCAACCTGCATGGAAATCTGGTGGGGGAATTCTCCTGGCTTTGCTTCAACGCCTCCGACGATGCCTACAGGAATTGGCTTTGCCCTGTACAGCTGTGGGATCTGGGGCAGCCCTGGAAGGGAAAGATTTCTATAAAATATAGTTCGTTATTAGATTTAGGAAACTATATATATATATATATATATATATATATATATATATATATATATATATATATATATATATATATATATATATGATGTTCAAGGGGCATATTCGCTTGGCTTCCAGTCCTCGACTTCCACCAAAGTTATTTATTCGTTTTTCATCCTATATATTATTTAATTTCATGGTTTTTGTTTATTTCTTATCAATTGTGTACAGATATATGCTGACAAATTCATCTTTCAGTGTCGACCTCTCCACCATAGTATAAACATTCTCTTCATACATATTCTGAATGTAGAAAATATCTTCGGCGCTTTAAACTTACCGTTCTAACTTTTCTATCTTTTTGCCATTTCAAAGACTTCCTTACTCTGATCAACACAAGGTTTTCTGCAAACACCATCTTCAAAGGACCATGTCCTTCCTTATGCTGGGTTCACACATTCACGATTTTGCTCTCTATTGCTCCCGAAGACAGGAAAATTGGTAGTTGGCAACTATAGCGATTATGGAAGACTTCGAAGGTGTAATGGCCGAATGTCGAAGGGCTTTTTAGCCACGTCAGCGAGGTTTGTACGAATGTTGGGAAGCGGGGCGAGCCTCGTGGCGCGGAGCTACGTGCCCCGAACCGGGCCGACAATTTAGCACCGCGCTAAATGGTCGGGGCAACTGCCATTTATCAAAATTTTTAACGAACTTCGGCATGCATTTTCTGATCATCGTAACATGTCTTTGATCATCTAAACGTGTCTTTGATCTCCAAACGAGTCTTCGATCATTGAAGAGCGTTTAGATCATCGTAATCTAGAATACAATTATCAAAATGTGCGCACGAACTTCGGTGAAAACAAATAGCATCGGTTGCGACCTTCTGATGATTGTTGAACGACTGCCGGAAATCGAATCGCTTCTTACGACGATCGTACAACATTCCGAACATTGTTAAAGGGGGCGTGGCCTAATTTCCCTAGCACACAACCGATCATCGTAAATACCTTTACAATCATCGAAACATAATCGTAATACTCATTCGACAGTCGAAATACAGTCATAGCGTGTCCCCCGAGGATTCCAGATTTTGGGCCTGTGAGTTTGATCTGGGCCCTCCAATCGCACATAATAGTGGAAAATCGGCCTTTTTTTGCTCAAGCCATGACGTCCTAATGGAAGGTTCCTTTAGTAGCTTCCCAAGGGTATATATGACTACAGTGATATTCCCAGAGAATCAAACCAAAGGTTTCACAGAATTCCAACTTCTGGCGCGAGTAACTTTAAGATTACTCTCAAGGGTATCGTATATCATCAGGGGACGTATTCTTGACACGCCACATGGCAATCTGCACCCCGAATAGCCTTTACGCCTCGAGGGGGAATACGTGGCAGAATAGAAGGGTAACCGCAACAAAGATTACCCTGGTTCCCCTACTACATTCGTATCACAACCGTGCCAACTCCCTCTGGCGGTCATTCCTTTATCTGTAGCGACTCGCTATGGGGGTGTTCCCTGTCGATCTGACATTTTCGATCGATTTCTGGGAATCTTTATGCTTTCTACGACTTCTTTCTCCATCCAGAAAGTTGAGTATTTATTCTTTACAATATGTAATTTAGTTCCAGCCTCACAATGAATTTAGTGTATTTATTGTGTGTGTGGATCTTCGCCGATTGCCGGTGTCGTTCTTTGAACGTGTGCTATTTAGTTAGCAGAATGACATTCCGGTTTAAATAGCTTAATTGTTATTATGAAAGCTATTTAGGCATTATATATTTTAAAGATATTTATAAGCATAATTTTCCCTTTTCCGTGACGATCGTATATGTCAGAGTTTTGGTGATTTATGTAACAGAGATCTCGTCTTGTCTAGGTAACATGACCTAGACAACCCATACTTTCGTCATTTCCCTGGTTACCCTTGTGTATTGGTTATCATTCTTGGAGATCGATATCTCCTGGAATTATACTAACCGTTACTAATCTCGTTAGAGATTTATGGGTAATCTCTCTTCCCTCTGAGAGTAGCCTTAGGCTACAACTCTCTGCATTGGCCTTGAATTTTGAATTCAGGCATGACTAGCCTAGAGTTTTCTGTCTCATCCCTTAACGGCAGACGGCAAGTTTTGGGATTCGATCAGAACCTCAGAGTATTTAGTCTTTGTCGGCAGTTGGTCGGCGGGATGATTGCATTCCCCTGCCGGCGGAACTGCCGGCATAGGAGGCTAGCCCTCCCTAGATTACACCTGAAGTGGTCGAATGTTGCCGCCACCTTCTCCCTGTGGTCTAGTAGACTAGTCCTATGCTTGCCGGCCCTAGGCTATAGAATCGTATACTCTTGTGGCCTAGGATGGCGCCGGCATTGGAACTCTGTTTCTCCCTTATTGAGAGGAATGGCATGAGCTGCCGTCCCCTTAACTGTATTAGCACCTCCTAAGCTGGAGAATAATGATTCTCCTGCCGCTTGTGGTCGTGCCAGTTTCTTCAAGGTGTGTAGGTTCGGCAACATTGCCGGTCCCTCCTATACCTCATATAGGACCCTTTCCCCTCCCCTCTCTGTTCTTTTACGATGGCCGAGCCATTGTCTTTCCTGTGCTGGAGTCCTGCAACCTTACCATTGCCGGTAGGTTGCCGGAGCCGCCCAGACCCCCCCTCCTCAGCCGTCAGCCGACTGCCGGCGGCTATGATGGCTGTCGGCGACTGCCGACTGCCGGCGGCCATGACGGCTGTCGGCGACTGCCGGCTTCCAGCGGCCTTGGCGACTGTGGATGGGAGGTCCCTTATGTCACCAAGGTTTTCCAGTTCTCCCTTGAACTGCTAGCCACAGTTTCCGTTGTCGGCGTATTGTTCTGACCGGCAGTAGACCGGCACAGATAGGTATTGACTCAGTAGGTAGCATGCCGACTGTACTTGTGCTGCCGGAGGCTGGCCTACAGTAGTAAGCCGGCAATAGTACTGTGGCTAAATGGAAGTGAACCTTCTTTTCGGAGAAAGGCAGTAAAATTAGACTTTTACATCTTTAATTACTGTATGCATATACAGTAATAAATAGCCTTCACTCCATTGCTTTCTCTCTCTCTTTCTCTTATCTAGCTTGCTAGATGCTCTGACAATAGCTAGCTAATCCGGCAACATGCCGGCTGAACTACAGGTCTATACAGGTAGTCAGTACATTTACAGTATAGTATATACGGCAGATGAATAACTAACGTATATATTATACCAGTAGTTATGTCCATTATATCTTGGGTATCCCTGCCCAGATATTTGCTGAACCCCATTCTATATTTATGGAATAATATTTCATCAATATTCTGATTTGAAATCAGTTTCCATTTACCCTGCAATATTGAATTTCGTAAAGGGCTGGTGGTGTGACACCTCTAACCCCTATAAGGGAGAGCCCTTATCCATGAGTTTCCCTGATCAGGAAACTCCCTGATTTAATATTGTGAGGGAGGTCCCAGCAAATAGATTGGTTGAGATGCATAAGTATATGTCTTATTTTCTGCCGGCTGAACTACGGTATAGGCCTATACAGGTAGTCAGTATATTTGCAGTATAGTAAATACGGCAGATGGATAACTAACGTATATATTATACTAGTAGTTATTTCCAATATATCTTGGGTATCCCTGTCCAGATATTTGCTGAACCCAATTCTATATTGATAGAATAATATTCCATCAATATTCTGATATGAAATCCGTTTCCATTTACTCTGCAATATCAAATTTCGTAAAGGGCCGGTGGTGTGATGCCTCTAACCCCTAAAGGGGAGAGCCCTTATCCCTGAGTTTCCCTGTTCAGGAAACTCCCTGTTTTAATATTGTAAGGGAGGTTACAGCAAATAGATAGGTTGGGATACATAAATATATGTCTTTTAATTTCTAATCAACATATTTTGGATGCGAACTTCTGCTGTTACCGCTCCTATTTCGAAAGAATGACATTCCTTCGATATTCTGATTGTGAATCAATCCTCCTTACCTCACAGCGTTAAGTATAGAGAGGGACAGTGCTTGTACACTTCCTTACACCTAGGTGTTCGAACCCCCTTTTTTCTTCAGGGAATTCCCCGGTTGGAGGAATTTCCTTATCTTAATACTGAGGAGAAGTAACAGCATTGGCTCACAAGGGATACACGGGTATGTGTCTCCCACTATCTCTTTTAGCTTTCTCTCTTAAGCTATTTTTATCAAAAGACAATTTTGCAAATTGATTATCCGTGCAATAATCAATTGAATACTCATTTCTGTTCTCCCTTCCTTACAGGAGGGACACCAGATGATGCATTGCAGTCTTCTGCAGTTATAAAGGTGAGTATTTTCACGTACATAATATATGCAGGTTCACCCCCCCCCAGCAATATTATTTCCAAATCCCCAACCTACAAGACGGCAGTCTAGAGCTGTCGGACTGTGGTTGGTTTGGTTTCAGAAGTTATCTCATAAAAGCGGTTCAGTTACGAACTCGCAAACATACGAAAACTCTACGGGAATTGGACTGAAAATTTCACTACGAAAACTGCGAATATAGTGTTCCTTTTAAAGGTTTTTAAGGTCTAACCCTCCCCCCCCCCAACCCTGCCTCTCAAGATGAGGTTGCAGACACTAACGGCACTGGTGAGTCTGAGCGGGACTCGGACCCCCGACTGACAAACACCGGGCAGAGACTCCACAATCAAGCCACATCTTGTAGTGAAATCAACGACAGCAGTCATTGTTTCACTGTCACATCTGACTCCGCCGCCAAGAGCCGGCAGTGTGTGCCCCTGGTCACCACCCAGTCAATAGCTGAGTTGGTATGCCTTCAATCGACAGCCCGCCGATTACCAGCGGTCTGCCGACAACCCGAGGAGTCGCCTCTGGTTCAGAGATCCGCTGACTATGCGTATAGTTTTCACCACTACCTAGTCACATTGAATACTGGCTAGGATGGTGTGACTTCTGTCAGCGACCCGCTGACAGCCGACAAGTCACTGATATGCCGAAAACCTGCTAGCCATATCGGTACTGAAGTACTGTGCCAGTTAATTTACCCCCAAGTACTAGCCTTGACGGTAACATGCCAGTTGTATAGGGGTATACAATACCCTGTACATCTGCAGTATAGGACCATATCGCAGACAGAAATCTTTGGTACATAACCATACAATAGAATAGTTTTACAGTACGTTGTGCTTCTAAGCACAATCCCTTGCTGAGACCTACCTGATTTGGGGGATCCACTTCCCCCCCCCCTTTTTTCCATACGCTGATTCTTCATCAGCCTCTTTGATTCTCATTATTAATTCCCCAGATGTAGGATGCTACTCTATCCTTATGGACTAGAATCTTCCATCGGCCCCTTCTTGAAATGGGATGCCAATTAGGAAGGCCGCAGCAGTTGGCTGGAAGGATTTACACGTATGTGTCTCTCCTCTTTTCCAGCGTACTTACCCTAAGCTTTATACATAGAAGGGAATCTTCTATTACAGTGAAACACTGAAAAGCTGATATAGGCAAATGATCAGGTATGGCCTGAAAGGAGAACGGAAGGGTTTCTTAGTTCTCCTTAGGATGTTAAACAGCATCCCACAGTTACAATGACCGTTGTTCCACAGACAGTCACATATATACACCTTCGGATCATACGAAGCAAACAGACGCTTCTGGTAGGAGGGAAGTTCCTCCTGGATCGCCGGACCTTCGATCCCTGGGGTCCAAGGTCTAACCAAAATGAGACTAGAATGGAAATGGACATACCTCTACCATCCTTTCCTCAACTCTTCTTATATTCAAATCCCCCCTAGAAGAGTATACCTTAGAGCTCTAGAGCATACTAGCGGTGAAGAAAGTAGAGTCCATCGATTTCCAAGGAAGGCTGTTTAGTGTTCACATGAAAGACTCAAGAAAACTCTGAGTCATTCTGGTCTTGGCGCCACTCAACAAGTTCCAATAAAACAGCAAGTTCAGAATGTTAATCCTTCTAAACATAAGGACCTTATTCAGTAAGGGGTGTTGACATTCTAGCCAGACCTGGAAAATGTCTATCAGCAACTTCCAGTCAGTCACCCCCTCCCCTCCTACCTAGGATCCAAATTACAGAAGATAACATATATCCTAGACAAGATTCTCGTCGGACTAGATTCAGTCCTAGGATCTTCACGGAATTAGCAGACACAGTCAAGCGAAACCAAGCCTAGAAAGAGTTCAGGCAACAATGGCCCTGGACGACAGGCTGGGGTTGGCAGCACCCGAAACGACTGTCTATGAGCATCCATGGAGATGATCCGGCCCCGGAACATCGAGGATGCAAATAACTTCAAGAAGTCTCGATTCTCTCCAGCTCAGGGGCTTCAATGTTTTTAAAAAATCATTGAAACCTGTAGTCACCCTAACGCTCCTTTCCCCTGGGGATGTAAAAGGAGATTGCAAGGTCTTTCAAGAGACTATTGCAATCAGTCAGGATTCCATGATGCTAACAGGGAGGAGTTTCAAACTCTCTCCAGTTCACGATGATGACAGACCCAGTGCTACGTGCACAACTGTAAGATGCGTTAAGAGGCTGGAGAAGATACGCATCAAACGCTCGAAGAGATCTAATAGGACCAATGATGGTCATTCCCTCTTCGCTTACCCTACAATGACCATAGGCCATGGACCCGTAGGCCATTTCAGCCCTGTAATGAGTGGATAAACTCTCTCCACACAGATCAGACCTCCTCAGGTTGATCTGGGGCATCGAAGCGATGATGAGGCATCGAAACTATCGAGGATAAGGGACGTCTCATTTCATTAGCGAATGCTAACCATCCCTTCCTTGAGGGAATGGCGCCTATCAGAAGCTCTTTTATATATGATCCACAAGGTGACAGCGGATGCTCTTCTCGGGTTCAACCCAATAGAGTTGGAATGGTACACGGACGCAGACCCATTCCCTCCCAGAGGGGGACAAGTCCCCGAGCTGCAGATCGTTCTCTTTATAACGAGCGTTATCAAGATACTATCTCGTTATTTAGCCCCATACGAGGATCCTCTAATGGAGGTAACAGAAATCATGTCTCTACAATAGAAGTGATGGACTTAGAATTCCTGTTCAGCCCATCAAATTTCCTCTGGAAGGCCGTCTACATGCTGAGACCCTTCCAGGGAAAAGGGGTTCTGTTGGCTCCCAGGAAGCCCAAGAACACCCCGTTCCCTGTAATGAAGGAACTGAGGCTGAGGCTAGTCCTAGTTATGCACCTAGGATTATCCAGGAGGTTCAGAAGTTTTCTGCCTTCGATTTATCACAGTACACCTGATCCCTTCATTTTATGAATTCCTTGCCCTTAACGGTTAGGAAAAAGACTGGGATCTTAAAGGCAAATAGAATTCCTAGAAGAATACATGTCTAGTCAACGAGAAGACAATACAAGTCTTCTTGGGAAAACTAAATTGTTTTGTAAAGCAAAAGGGCCCGAAAGCAATCTCATGATCTTCTGCCTGTCCTTCTCTGTCCACCCCTATATTCAAGGTCTGGCGGCCAACAGCACGATGGCCTTTGAGAAGGAGGCAGTGTATCCTTGGATACTATGAGAACGCTAGTTCTTCGGCCTTGTCCCCATATAAACCCTTGAGTAAGCACCAAGGGTATGGCCGACTTTGCGAGAGAGGTCACTTGATGGGATCTTTGGATCCATGGACCATTATCTCTGTGCAAGTCAGCCCCGACTAGACCTCTTCTATATACCCTTTAAATGGATCTAACGATCGAAATCTTT
Organism: Palaemon carinicauda; assembly: GCF_036898095.1. Classification (NCBI taxonomy): domain Eukaryota; kingdom Metazoa; phylum Arthropoda; class Malacostraca; order Decapoda; family Palaemonidae; genus Palaemon; species Palaemon carinicauda. Next base: position 112,338,729 of record NC_090734.1, on the reverse strand, counting down.
AATAAATTTCCGAAAACATGTGCAGGCTTAGGCCTGCAACGCCACTAAAGCCCATCTCATGGTCCTTGGACAAGGTCCTACATTATGCCTCACCTGTGAACAATGAGGATTGTTCCCTCAAGCATCTAACCTAAAAGGTTATTTTTTCGGTTCGCTATAGCCTCTGGGACTAGAGTTAGTGAAATAGTGGCCCTATCTGGAGATGAGGGCCACATTAAGTGGGAGAACTGCATCTCTTTTCTGATCTAACCTTTCTCATTAAAGACGTCCTACCCACTAAGAGGTGGGGCTCCTGCAGAATGTGCCCTCTGAAGGAAGATGTCTCTCTAGGTCTGCTAGAGCGTCTAAGGCCTATCTTCATAGAACTTCAGACTTTAGGAGGAACAGCTCTTTACAGGAGAAAACTTTGGATCAAACTATCCCTACAACTGAGGGCGAAGCTCACCTACCTTTTTCGCGGAGCGGATCCTGACAGTACTCCTGCAGATAAAATATCCTAGGTAAGTTGCTTCACCACTGAACCTTTCAGTGTGTGGACTTCAGCCTCTTTGCTCACTTACTGATCGGAGGTTGTCCAATATGTCTTACAGACACTATACTAAGCAAATTTATGGATGGAAGCATTATGTGGTGGCGGCAGGTGCTATTTTCAACCCTGTCGTCTAGCTCTGCGATGAACAGTAAATTGATTGGGACTATCAATTAAAAGGAGAAGGGGTCAGCAGTTTTCGTGTGACCTCCCTTTGAATAAGTGTTACCAAGGTAACACTAAATCTGTTCAGAATCTCAGGTGTGAAATTATATGGATACCACTAGTGCCGTGTGTACATAGTACACAGTGTTGTTAGGCTATTTCATGTACAGAATTATAAAGAAAAGTCTTGTTAAAAGAGCTTTTCTTCAGTTTGAGAGTGGCACTCATCATTTTCTCCTTTCAAAAAGGGGAACATTAATTTCTGTGTGTCTCTTGTATAATTTCCTTATCATGCTACATTCATTTAGCATGTAGTCATTTATTAGGATTAAATGACTATTAAAATGCAGTTGCGTCCTAATTCGCCCAAAATTGCATGTTTAAAATACCAGGGTTCCTTAACTTACTCATGTAAGTATTTCTTATATCATTGTATGCTTACAATCAACGGATGAGGACACTGATATTGGTTCCGCATTATATACAATCCTTGAGACCGTTTGTATTCTCAGTGTATACTTATGTTTGTTCATACAATATATGCTACCTTGAGGCCCTTTTCTAACGTCTAAAAATTACTCTTCCCTGCAGGGGGCAGGAAGCACTAACATTATTATGCTTAGTGATGATGAAGGATAACGGTAACGTCATTTGTCTCAATTGGCCCTTTGGCCGTAGAAATGTTGTCCCAAGGTTAAGGCACTGACAAAAAATCCACACATACATTAATTCTCTGGTATGCTTCCATTAGGACGTCATGGCTTGAGCCCAAAAAACGGATTTTGAGCGAAGCGAAAAATCTATTTTTGGGTGAGATGGCCATGACGTCCTAATGGACCCACCCTTCTTTTCTATGAAAAGATCTTCACGGTTTCCCCCCCCCCCTGATCTATTGTATCTGTAGCACCTTGCTCAACGCTACCAGGAATAACCGCCAGAGGGAGTTGGCGCGGTTGTGATACGATTGTAGTAGGGGAACCAGGGTAATCTTTGTTGCGGTTACCCTTCTATTCTGCCAGTTATTCCCCCTCGAGGCGTAAAGGCTATTCGGGGTGCAGATTGCCATGTGGCGTGTCAAGAATACGTCCCCTGATGATATACGATACCCTTGAGAGTAATCTTAAAGGTACTCGCGCCAGAAGTTGGAATTCTGTGAAACCTTTGGTTTGATTCTCTGGGAATATCACTGTAGTCATATATACCCTTGGGAAGCTACTAAAGGAACCTTCCATTAGGACGTCATGGCCATCTCACCCAAAAATAGATTTTTCGCTTCGCTCAAAATCAGCTTTTTTTTTTTTTTTTACCATGGAACCAAAAATCATCATCGGGAGCCATAATCGGGAATGTGTGAAGCGAGCATTACACTCGTAGTTTCCTCTCTTATAAGGATAGATTACAGTACTAGCCCAAGATGGAATAACATAAGGTGAGAGCGTTGTTCGCTCGGTCCCCGCACTGTGACGTCACTGGAGCAAGTCTATTGGGCAGTGCATTTAATGGTTATGTTTTGGCAGTAATTTGTTGCTGTGCTGGTGTTCACAATTTCCATACACGGTAATTTTTTTCTCTCTCTATCACTTATTAAATCAGCTATATCTAGATATCTAAGACCTTGTCATACAGAATATAATCTTGTTTGAATACAAATAACGAAAGCAACGAGGGTGAATGAATGTTAAAAAAAAAAAAAATTCCGGACTTATATTGAAATCGCATAATATTATTTTTACAAAATATTACCGAGGACTTTTTCCCCTTTTGTTTCAATTTTTTATTTTTTTTATTTTGGGAGTTTTGACTTCCTTTCACCCTAAAATGTATACTGCACCCAAAGAACTTCACACGCTTAGGCCTATGAAAGCTGTTGGGTAATTAAGCTAATGAAAGCCACCTAATTATGCGTACACCACGTGCCTGATTAATAGATCTACACTTTTATTACCAAATTCAACGCTCTGACCCTACAATATCCCTTAGTGGGGTTTTTAGGAAATGAAGGAAATAGGCCTAATTATTGTCTGCACAGGAAGACTATTATTATTATTATTATTACTATTATTATTATTATTATTACTAGCCAAGCTACAACCCTAGTTGGAAAAACAAGATGCTATAAGCCCAAGGGCTCCAACAGGGAAAGATAGTCCAGTGAGGAAAGGAAATAAGGAAATAAATAAATGATGACAAAAAAATTTACAATAAATCATTCTAAAAACAGTAACAACGCAAAACCGACATGTCATATATAAACTATAAAATAGGCTTATGTCAGCCTGTTCAACATAATAACATTTGCTGCAACTTTGAACTTTTGAAGTTCTACCGATTCAACTACCCGATTAGGAAGATCATTCCACAACTTGGTCATAGCTGGAATAAAACTTCTAGAATACTGTACTATGTAGTATTGAGCCTCATGATGGAGAAAGCCTGAATTATTAGAATTAACTGCATGCCTAGGAGGCTATTACGAACAGGATGGAACTGTCCAGGAAGATATGAATGTAAAGAATGGTCAGAATTATGAAAAACCTTATGCAACATGCATAATGAACTAATTGAACGACATTGCCAAAGATTAATATCTAGATCAGGAATAAGAAATTTAATAGACCGTAAGTTTCTGTCCAACAAACTACTCAGAAATAGGTCACTACGTATAGGCCTAATAATCTGTTTGAAAAACTTTACATTCATAAAAAGAAAGTGTGAAATAAAAAAAAAATGGATAGCCTTAAGCCGATAATTTCCTCACATATTGCATAGGTAGTAGGTTGGGCAGGGCACCAGCCACCTGTTGAGATATTACCGCCTGAGAGTTATTGGATCCTTTGACTGGTCAGACAGTACTACATAAGATCTTTTTCTCTGGTTACGGTTCATTTTCTCTTTGCCAACACATTCACGGAATAGTCTGGCCTATTCTTTACAGATTCTTCTCTGTCCTCATACACCTGACAACACAAATTACCAAACAACTATTCTTCACTCAAGAGGTTAACTACTGCAATGTAATTATGCAATGGCTACTTTCCTCTTGGTAAGGGTAGAAGAGACTCTTTAGCTTTGGTAAGCAGCTCTTCTAGGAGAAGGATACTCCAAAATTAAACCATTGTTCTCTAATCTTGGGTAGTACTATAGCCTTTGCACCATGGTCTTCCACTGTCTTGGGTTAGAGTTCTCGTGCTTGAGGGTACACTCGGGCACACTATTCTATCTTAATTCTCTTCCTCTTATTTCGTTGAAGTCTTTTATAGTTTATATATGAAATGTTTATTTTACCGGTAATTGTTGTTGCTGTTCTTAGATATTTTATTCTGATTGTTAATTAAATCTCTTATTCCTTTTTTTCCTTGTAGCTTAGCAAATAATAATTTTTTCCTTGTAGCTTAGCAAATAATAATGATAATAATAATGATAGGCTAGGCCTCTTCTAATTTTGTGTTTGATTTTAAGAATTTAGTCGAGGGTACTTATCAATCGAAGATATGTCAGTAAAGACTGCACTAATGAGATTGTAAACGAAAAGTTAAACCATACCTGACCTTTCGTTCTTAACAGGTAAATTTAAAGTGGGAACTGCAGTTTTCTTTAATCTATGAAAAACTTCTCTGGTAAAGTTGTGGTAGCAGCTGTTCATGTAAAAGGTTCATTTCGTAATCTTCTGTCCGGAAATGGAGAGAACAAATCCTGGCATCATTAGCATTAATGCTTTCACTTCTTTTACATGCATTAATCCATAATTTGAACACCTGGAGGTCTTTAGGGAACCTGTGAAAATAAATCCATTTCTGCCTGGAACTATTAGTCCACCATATTATGGAACACACACCCATAATCGTGTGGTGCAACACAGCAACAGACAGAATGCCACTGTTAACATGGCATCGCCCAGTCGATGTACTTCAGTGACGTCACTGGAGAGGGAAATTTTTTTATAGCAATTGTGATGCCTGTTTACACGTATTGGTTAATTAATGTGGGAAAGAAACACATTTGCTATTTTCAATACTAAATTTATAGTTGTCCCATTTAGCAATCTTACTTACTTGCATCTGTTTCTACTATGCAAAATCCGTTCATTTTTCCTAGTTAAATTTGAGCAGTTAACTGTGAAACATGGAGTAAATCCTTTTCATACGCATCAGGCCTACCTCTCACTTAACCACTTAGGGTATTTATCTAATCTTTTCAGTTGCCTAAACCGACGATTTTTTTTTTTTACTTTTTATTAATTACGAGATTTTTGTGTATTTTCGTGACTTCTTAAGACGACGCCATTGACAACCTCTATTTTTACACATCGAGAACAACTCAGTATGCTCTAATTTGCATAAATAATTGTCCAGTTTATTTAATTTCCTTTCACGAGGGTTTCATTATATATTCTGGTGGAGAAAGAGAACTAAGCAGACTTAAAACTCCTAAATACAGTTTTTATCTTTGATTTTAGTGTTTTAGTACGAATGAACCATATCGTGTCCTACTATTGTGAAGTATTTTTAGATAACTAAATACCTGTTGAAAGAGCCACGCACAGAGCCAAGAATGCCAACCGACAATGCATCGTGGTTGTCGAGGTTGAAACTTAAACCGGAATTGAATCGAAGCCCTTGTTGTTGGGGTATTAAAGCCAACACTTGTTGTTGGCACGGGCCCCCATCATCCTCGCTTATAAAGGTCGAGACATGAGAACTGGCGCATGCGCGTCTTGCACCAGCGGGGCAAAAACTTATGCTGGCAAATGATACGTTCTCAATCTCAAGACGTTGGAGGGAAAACCATCAAACATTGTACTTGAACTTTTTTTTTTTTCTTTTTACAATTTATCACCTGTGTATTATCCTTGGTGATATCTGTTAGATAACAATCTGTGCTCTTACCCGTAAAAAAATGTTTATCGTAAACAGGACCAATATTAAACGACGTTGTCATAAGATTGTTATCGTTATCGGAATCTTTTTATGCTTTAAATTTTTTGTATGCTCTATCGATGCTTCTTTTTCACTTTTCAAAAGTTTCTGACGTTTTACCAAGAGATGTTTAATATTTGTGGGTCGGCGAGGGGGATGAGTTTCTAGAAGTTTATCATATATATTTTTTATATTTTTTTTTGTGAGTTTGTGAGTTTGTGTCATGGGGGGGGGGGGTGTGAAAGGTTGCTGCGTAGTTTCCAAAATGAGTTTTTTTTTTCTGTGGGATGAAATTGCCTAATATTTTACAAAGAGACATTTAACATTACAGTATATGTAACGTTTATGAAATCAAAGTTTATTGTTTTACCATTGTGCTTTTGGGATAAAAGTTTCTAATATTATACAAAGGAACGTTTCCAACATTGTCTTTTTCTTTAATTTATGTCATTAAAGTTTCTTATATTTTATCAATGGGTAATAATGCATATTACCTATTCTGAAGTACAGTTCCTCACTTATTACTTCTTTGAAGGAGGTTATGTTTTTCTATTCCGTTTACCTTTCCATCCGACTAATGGCCACATGTATTTTTTTTAACTTTCAAATTTACAAGTTCAATTTTGTTTGTAATTCTCAAATGATTATATCTATTACTTTCAATTTTAGTTACTTGATTTGCAAGTAACACTTTGATTGCAACTTTTTATATATTTCCCAGCTTAAATCTCATGAATCTAATTCTTATTTAAAGTCAAATACACAGATAAAGAATATTAGGGTAAATATACAAATCGCATTTTCGTATCCGTGAAAATAAACACTGGTAAATAATCGCAGGATAATCAACCAAACAAATTATAACATAAAACGTAAATGTACAAGACATTTGGGGTTAATTACTGTATACTAGTGGCTTTCACGTTTTAGAGCCAAGATCTGAATAAATGTCTTTGAAGGAAAATATGGCAAATAGCTCTTTTTAAAGACCATTGGTTATAGTTACGTGTACAGGAAGCTTGTGAGTTTTCCTTACAACCTTTACAAATCTTGGAGTGCTTAGAGACCACTAGGAACTCCGGGAATGTTTAGATACTATTTTCCAAAACCATGATATTCTTAGAGGCTACCTATCAGGAACTTTGGAGTGCTCGGTTCCTTCATTCAGTACTTTGATACGTTTAGTGGCTCTTTATTATTACATTTAGAGCATTTCATCTTGTCATCCTCAATATTTGAGTGTTTAGAGGCCTCTGAATGAGCGCTTAGACTTCATCTGAAACTATTAAACTGTTCAAAAACATTTTATTAGGAAGCTTAAAGGGCCTTTGTTTGCGGCCTTTGAGTGTTTAGACTTAAAGCTCCCATCCTTCGAAACCTTGGTGTTTTGAAGCTCTCTATAGGGAAGTTTAAAGTTCCTTGAAAATTTTTATTGAGCAGATAAGGTTTCTCCTGTTGTCTGTACCAGTAGGCCTTCTAATGTATTAATGCTGGATGCAAGAGCCAATACCCTGTTGGCATAAGGCCAACATGATCCAAGGCACTAGTAAAAAACAAAACATGTCTTGAAACCTTACAGAAATGTTACTGAAATGAGTTGGACGAAAAAGAAAAACAAATTAGATGGAAGAAGTCAAGAGCAAAGATGACTGAAAAGAAAAGAAAGCTAATGGCAAAATACCTAAGACCTATAGCTCTATTAGATATTTCGTATAAAATATTCATGATGATGGTGAAAGGGGAAATAGAAAATCACCCAAGAGTGAATGAGAAGATAATGAGTGCCAAGCAAGATTTACAAGAGAAGGCAGGATAGAGGAGAATATATTTATATTACAGTACTGTGTAGAAGAGAGCTATAGAAACAAGAAGCCCCTTATAGTAACTGCTATAGACTTTAGTAAAGCATTTAACACCAAAATAATTAAGGCAATTGCAAATATTTATCAAGGAGATATTACATGTATTGACTTAGGAAAAAAATATAGAACTAGAATGAGGTTACAAGTGGAATAAAACTGGATTGCACAGGATAAACTTCACTTTTGAAACGAATTATGTTGAATTGTCATGAAGAAAATAGAAGAGGAAGGAAACGGTTTTAGAAATCGTTTAATAGTGATATAATTTTTTTTTTCTTTTTTTTTTTCTGCAGATGATGCCTTAGTGATTGCAGAGGATATAGACAATGCGAAGCGCAACATCCAGATATTAGTAGAACTGGGTAAAAAAATGTGGGTTAGAAATAATAAATAAAAGATTAATATTATGATTTACAACATGAAAGAAAACCCAGATCTCATACAGGGAATCAAAGTAGTAGAAAGCTTAACAAGCTAAGAAATTAAACTAGACAGTAATAGGAACATGTTTAAAACTTAGAAAAGGGGAATGAAAGAAAAAGCACCAAAAGTAGCTAATTTAACATATTCAGTTATAGAGAAAATTATTGAAATATTAATAGAATTTTTTTTTTCTTTTTTAGCAAAGTATTACTTTACCATCTATACTTTTCTTTGGAACAAACATTATAAATCTCACAGAAACTGAAATAGAGAGACTACAGATGATAGAGAATGAGGTATATGGGAAGATTTTAGGATCCACTAAAAGTACAGCTAAGAGGAAAGATGGGGGCATCTTCTATGAAAGCAAGGATGATGGATGGGAAGCTGCAGTAATCGTACCCTGAATGGGAAGAAGGAAATACTAAAAACAATTATCCTGTATATTCAAGAAAAAGAAGGAAGATGGTGGAAATAATCAGCAAAGTACTTAGAAGAATTAAGTATAGGCATAAGACGGATATAAAGAATGACCAATACAGAAGTAAAATCCAAAACCAGAAATTAGGATACGAAAAAGTGGAAAGAAAAAAAAAGAAAGTAAAGTAAACTTATAAATATATAGAATGTGGAAGAAGGAAATTAAAGCAGAAGAAATATATGACAATACATTGGCTTCAGGGATATTTTTAGAGCAAGAACTGATACGTTACAACTAAACATTGACGGAAAATAAACTGTAATTTTTGTAAAAAGGAAGAAGAAGATTTGACCCATATTTTGTTTTCTCAGGAATATAGAAAAGAAAGGAATGAAATAATTTAGCTTCATCAACACCACCAGGATGACGTAAAGAAAATAGTAAGATTATTTCTATTCATTGAAACAGATATACAGTAGAAACGAAAAAAGAAGTATTAAACCAGATGTGGAAGAAAAGACAAAACGGTACAAGAAGATAATCTTTGTAGGCTCCGTTGCAAAGGCTGTGCCTCACCCCTGAACCTACCAAGGAAGATGAATGTTTAGGTCGACTGAGGAAATCCTCACCAGGGATCCTTCAATTTATTTGAGCAAAAGGCCGACTTAATATCAACCTATCAAAATTAAAATCATATTTTTGGAAGATTTTTATGAGACCAATTCCAAATTTTACACAATAACAATCATAAAATACCAATAGGCCTATATATATATATATATATATATATATATATATATATATATATATATATATATATATATATACAGAATAATTTTAAGTAAGCAAAATTAAGAACAATCATATTTCTAATATAAACATACATATTTGAAAGTCATGCCTGAGACCAGAAAATATACATATTAAAAGCGTATGAATAATGTATAATTAATACTTCATAAGCTCTGAAATTATATAAAAGTATACATATTTAAAAAGAATTATGAAGAAATTATATATACATATATATATATATATATATATATATATATATATATATATATATATATATATATGTATATATATATATATATATATATATATATATATATATATATATATATATATATATATATATATATATGTATATATATATATATATATATATATATATATATATATATATATATATATATATATATATATATATACACACACACATTCATGCATATGTTTATATGTGCGATATTCGTCAACTACATGTGTTTGCGTGTGTCATGTTTTCAATTTATTACTGCGTATCAATGATGTAGTTTGTTACTATAATAGCGTTTGGTAATGATGGATAGATTAAAATATGTTTGCACGGTATGCACTGGAGGTCAAATATTATAAGTGGCTTGATTCCCAATATGGGGGCTGCTCTCTGTAAAACAAAGCGAGTGACGAGTGACGTACGGGACTGTGAAACTATGATGCTGGGTACTAACATGATACTTACGTGGCGGGGGTGGGGTGGGAGCTAGGAGGATTTATTTTTTCCTCCAAGGGTGGGAGGGTGAGACTGTACAAGAGCTGTTGCCAGAGATGAAATGCATTTACAAAACGTAAATCTGAATGTTTGAAAGCATATTTTCAGCAAAAATAGTGGGGGCTATAACCCCCCCCCCCCCCCCACCACCCCCTGCTCCTACGACCCTGCACCTGTGAAGAGTTTTTCTTCATTCTTCTTTTTTTTTTTTGTATTTTGGTCTCGCTCTCAATATTAGTAGTTACCCTTTCGCTTTTCGCATTCTTTACGTTTTCTTGTACCGAAACACGGGTAAACTGAACTGGGTGTCAATATGCCATGTTCGTGACGTCATTAAGTAGAAACGCAAGACAGAAGCATTACACTGCTTAAGTTGGTTCCTTTCTTAAACCGTAATATTTCGTTAGAGTCCCACCCAGCCATTTTTTTTTCATGGAAAACTATTTTATTTTTATTTTTTTTTTATTTTTTTTAATTCTTGTTAGTTTTCTTGTAATTTTCTTGTGTTCTGATGTTATTGCCCTCCGCAAATGTATTGTTTTCCGTTTACCACCACCCAACAGTAATTTTGGGAGCTCCAGGTGGGGTAATGAAAAGTAACGAATTGCGGAAGAGAATAACGGCAGAACAACAAGAAGACTAACAGAAAAAGTAATTTATCATGCAAAAATATGAGGAGAAATAACACTTACGAAAATTATCACTGGGCCGTTTTCTTCCGAGCCCCGTATTCCATCGTGCATACTGAACTTTGCTCAGCCGAGGCTCGCTTCGACGAAAATTCAGATATTTGATATATAAACTTTATGTAAGCCTGTTCAACACAAAAAAAAATTGAACGTTTGAAGTTCTACTGATACAACTACCCGATTAGGAAGACCATTCCACAACTTAGTCACGGCTGGAATAAAACTTCTAAAATACTGTGTAGTATTGAGCCTCATGATGGAGAAGGACTGACTGTTAGAATTAACTGTATGCCTAATATTACGAACAGGATGGAATGGACCGGGAAGATATGAATTTAAAGGATGGTCAGAATTATAAAAAATCTTATGCCACATGCATAATGAACTAATTGAACAACGGTGCCAGAGATTAATATCCAAATAAGAAATTTAATAGACCGTTAGTTCCTGTCCAACAAATTAAGATGAGAATCAGCAGCTGAAGACCAGACAGGAGAACAATACTCAAAACAAGGTAGAATGAAAGAATTAAAACATTTCTTCAGAATAGATTGATCACCGAAAATCTTAAAAGACTTTCTCAATAATCCACTTTTTTGTGCAACTGAAGAAGACATAGACCTAATATGTTTCTCAAAAGTAAATTTGCTGTAGAGAATCACACCTAAAATTTTAAAAGAGTCATACAAATTTAGAGAAACATTATCAATACTGAGATCCGGATATTGAGGAGCCTCCGTCCTTGACCTACTTATATTTATACTTTGAGTTTTGTTAGGATACAACTTCATACCCCATAATTTGCACCATGCACTAATTTTAGTTAAATCTCTATTAAGGGATTCACCAACCCCAGATCTACAGTCAGGGGATAAAACTGTTGCAAAGAGAGTAGCATCATCTGCATATGCAACAAGCATGGTTTCTAGGCCAAACCACATGTCATGTGTATATAATATGAAAAGTAATGGACGAAGAACACTACCCTGTGGAACACCCGATATCACATTCCTATACTCACTATGGTGCCCATCAACAACAACTCTTTGAGATCTTTTACTTAAATAATCAATAATAATGCTAAGAAACGACCCACCCACTCCCAACTGTTTGAGTTTGAAAACATAGGCCTTATGATTAACACTGTCAAAGGCAGCACTAAAATCAAGGCCAATCATACGAACTTCCTGACCACAATCAAGGGATTTCTGTACAGCATTGGAGATTGTAAGAAGGGTATTACATGCTCAAAGTCCATTATGAAAACCAAATTGCAAACTAGGGAATAGATGATTAGCTTCAGCAAACCTATTAAGATGTTTTGCCAGAAGACGTTCTAAAACTTTAGATAATATGGAAGTTATGGAAATTGGGCAGTAATCAGTTGGACTTGAGCTACCACAAACACATTTACATATAGAAGTAACATTACCAATTCTCCAACAAGTGCTAAAAGCTCCTCCTCTTGCTAACTTGCGCAAAGTAACAGATAACTATGGAGCTAAGAAATCTGCAGTCTTTATAAAAAACAAAGGAAAAATACCATTTGGGTCTACACCTCCATAAGCATCAAGGTCCATCAACAGAGCTTTAATTTCACGAGATCGAAAAGCTAAACTAGTTAGTTTAGCCACAGGAAAACAGGAATGAGGAAGTTCAAGTTTTTTATTACTCTGATTACTGTCAAAAACATCAGCCAAAAGGGTAGCCTTTTTTTTTGGACAGTGAGTGACTGAGCCATCTGGTTTAAGTAAAGGAGGAACTGTTGTATCTACACCAAAGAGTGCAGATTTATGTTCCTGAGTTGTACCAGAAAGGGTTTCTTTTATGGTTAAATTGTACTCCTTTTCAGTTGAGGCATAAACTCTCTGAGCAAAAGGTCGAAGCTGAGTATAGTTATTCCAGGTCAAATCTGATCTGTTACCCTTCCAAAGATGATAGGACTCCTGCTTCTCCAAATAAGCACGTCTGCAATCATCATTGAACCACGGTTTGTCCTTCACTCGATACCTTAGCACACGAGAAGAGATACGTCTATCAATTATGTTGACGAGATCCTTATTCCAAGGAACAACAGGATCTACACTACTATATAATTGTGACGAATTCAAGCACAAAAGATCATGCAAAATCCCATTCCAATCTGCTTGGGATATCATATAAATTTTACATGAGTATGATACATCAGGGACAGGCTGCTCAGTCTTTACTAATGATGAAATCAAGGCAATGATCAGATGTCCCGACTGGAGAACCAACCTTACTAGTTATAACGCCAAGGGAGTCGGTGTATACGAGGTCCAAGCAATTACCAGACCTGTGAGTAGCTTCATTTATGATTTGCTCACAGCCTAATTCCGAGGCAAAGTCTAAAGCTCTTGAGCCATGGCGATCGGTAGGAGAGATAGAACTTAACCACTCCCTATGGTGATCATTAAAATCACCAACAAAGACAAAAGAAGCCTTTCTATCATCTTCTTGTATCTTTGCCATAATGGTAAGAAGACAATCGAAGATAGAATCATCCATGTCTGGATTCCGGTAGATCAGTGGTTCCCAACCTGTGGTACGCGTACCACTAGTGGTACGCGAGGGCCTTCCAGGTGGTACGCGAACACTTTCGGGGTCATGAACGATTTTTAGTTATATTTTACTTTACTCCTGACTACCCTTGAGAGGGAGCCCACTGATGAATTTGCCCAAGAAATCGTCCATCACCTCTCACTGCTCAAGACTGAATTAAAGCATTACTTCCCGGACGTGACATGTGCCTACGTCGCCAATCCGTTCTCCGTTGATCCAGCCGATCTGCCTGTTGAGACTGGGGAACAAGAGGAACTCATAGATATCCAGGCTGACGAGACAGCAAAGACGAAGCACAAAGAATGCTCTCCTTTAAACTTCTGGGTGAACATGGCCTCCTCGTACCCAACACTAGCCCGTCACGCTGTTCCCCAGCTACTGATTTTCCCCTCGACGTGGGAGTGCAAGTAGGGGTTCTCATATTTCATGGCCATCAAGTCGAAGAGCCGGAACCGTCTTGCTGCGCCCGGGCATGATTTCCGATGTGCTGTGAGCAAAGTCATGCCCCACATTGACCAGCTGGTGGAGAAGAAGCAGATACAGCCCTCGCATTGAGTTGTTGTTTTCTTAGTTAATTTGCGTGTTCTATTTTTACAATTATAGAAATAAAGTGGTATCTGATCGAATTTAGTTTCTCTGGAACCAGGTGGTACGCGGTGACTGTACGGGACCTCCAAGTGGTACTCGATCACAAAAAGGTTGGGAATCACTGCGGTAGATGGAACACAAATAAAAGTTGCTATGCCTGCCACAAACTTTTATTACCTGAATCTCATGACATCCACATTGATAGCAGGACTTATGAGAAGCAGGGTACTCAGTCCTAATATACACCTCCATTCCCCCGGCCCTAGGGTTGGCATCATATTTCAACATTATTGGCTTCTTAAAACCAGTTATAAGGAGCTCAGATGAGGGCCTCATATTAGAAACCAAAGTTTCTGAGAACAAAAGAATACCATACTGTCTGGACGCAACTGTAAGGTCTTGAATATTTGCATGAAGACCCCGAATATTGCAATACAGAAGACGACATTGACAAAATCTACGACATACTGGTCCCGGATTTCGCTCAATGTTTCCAGACAGCATAAGAATTAATAGAAATAAAAAGAGACATCATACTTAAAAAATAGATTAACAAGAATTATAACAAAAACAATATGTACAGAATTATAAATAAAATGATTGATGCAACCCATAGACTATAGTAAAAAGTCGGAAAAACTGGTCAACATGAAGGAGTCGATACACCATGCATGGCTAAATACCCTCCAGGATAGCCACTTCAACTGAAGGGAGGACAGTAAGGATGGTTTTGAGAAGAAAAAGAATCAGAAAAGGAAAAGACGACCTCCTGATAAACCACCAGGCATCCATGGCCCTTCTATTAAGCCTGCCCAACACAACATTAAAAAAAAAAATAAATAAATAAAAAAAAAAAAAAAAAAAACAAGAGGAAGGAAAAAGAAATAATAAGTTAGAATAGTATTCCCGAGTGTACCCTCAAGTAAGAGAAGTCTAACCCAAGACAGTGGAAGACCAGGGTACAGAGGCTATGGCACTTGCAACTCTAGGGGAACATACATAATAACAATTCTACCTATTCTGGCTTACTAAAAAAATGAATGATTTAAAAGAGTAATTAGCATAGGGCTGATGCGATTGGCATTCATCTTAAAATTAATCAGACCTGAACTATTACTGGGAGATAAGAGCTGCTTACTAAGATTATATTCAAACCCAGTGTAGAAATTTATCCCAGAACACATAGTCAAAGAAAAGAACCAACGTTATGCAGTGGGTGGAGTTTGCCTTTGTTTTATGCAGTGACGTCACAAAAGATGACGTAGGTAGTAAGTTGGCCAGGGCACCAGCTACCCGTTGAGATACTACCGCTAGAGAGTTATTGGGTCCTTTGACTGGCCAGTCAGTCTACATTGGATCTTTCTCTCTGGTTAGGGCTCAATTTGTCTTTACTTACACATACACCGAATAGTCTGGCCCATTCTTTCTACATTCTCCTGCGTCCTCATACACCTGACAACACTGAGATTACCAAATAATTCTTCTTCGTACACGGGGCTAACTAATACACTGTAATTGTTCAGTGGCTACTTTCCTCTTGGTAAGGGTAGAAGAGACTTTTGATATGGTAAGCAGCTCTTCAAGGAGAAGGACACTCCATAATCAAACCATTGTTCTTTAATCTTGGGTAGTGCCATAGCCCGTATACCATGGTCTTCTACTGCGCTTCCACTGTCTTGGATTGGAGTTGTCTTGCTTGAGGGTACACTCGAGCTTGCTGTTCGCTCTTATATCTCTTTCTCTTGTTTTTAAATTTTTTTTGATAGTTTATGAAAGATCTAATTTAATACTGTTGCTGTTCTTAAAATATTTTATTTTGACTTTTAATTACTTCTCTTGTAGTTAATGGATTGCCTTGTTTCCTTTCTTTACTGAGCTATTTTCCCTGTTGGAGTCCTTGGGCTTATAACAGTTTGCTTTTCCAACTAGGCTTATAGCTTAGCGTGTAATAATGACAATATTAATAATAATCGTCTTGATGCTTAATATTAGAGGTGATATCCATGATATAAACTTACATGTTAGAACTTAACTTTATTGTACTAAGCGGGGTTTACAACAACAACACACGCCGACATCTGGCGGTGGCATTAAAAATTATGGAAATGTTGGTAGCGTTCTCATGCAATACAATTAATATCATAATTACTGAATGATAATTATTAATAATATAACACCTTTTCTTCTTTTAGAATTAAATTTACTTGGATGGCTTATTAGTTAGAATATCATACTGAGTTTACTTTGATAGTTTATTGGTTAGGACTACTGTATAATCAGCTCTAAAAGTTATTGACATTCAATATATTGTGCACTATAATGGATATGTGGTTGTACCTGTTCAAAAAAATAGAATATTCATTCTTGGTATAAAATTAGACATGCCATTCAAGAACATACACACAAAATCAATATGCTTCATAATCATAAAATTTATATGACATTAAAGAAAATACGTTTATATACCAAGGCACCTCCCCAAATTTTGGGGGGTAGCTGACATCAAACAACGAAAAAAAGGCGGGGGTGGGGACCCTTTCCTTTCTACGCTCCTCCCAGCCGGACGAGGGACTCTACCGAGTTCCGCTGGTACTGCTGGGGTGCCACTGCCCAACCTCCCCCGTTATCCACCACAGATGAAGCTTCATAACGCTGAATCCCTTACTGCTGCTACCTCCGCGGTCATCCAAGGCAACCGGAAGGAGCAGCAGGGCCTACCAGAACTGCGTCACAATCGCTCGCCAATCATTCCTATTTCTAGCACGCTCTCTTGCCTCTCTCACATCTATCCTCCTATCACCCAGAGCTTTCTTCACTCCATCCATCCACCCAAACCTTGGCCTTTCTCTTGTGCTTCTTCCATCAACTCTTGCATCCATCACCTTCTTTAGCAGACAGCCATTTTCCATTCTCTCACTATGGCCAAACCACCTCAACACATTCATATCCACTCTAGCTGCTAAATCATTTCTTACACCTGTTCTCACCCTCACTACTTCGTTCCTAACCCTATCTACTCGAAATATACCAGCCATACTCCTCAGACACTTCATCTCAAACACATTCAATTTCGGTCTCTCCATCACTTTCATTCCCCACAACTCCGATCCATACATCCCAGTTGGTACAATCACTTTTTCATACAGAACTCTCTTTACATTCATGCTTAACCCTTTATTCTTTACCACTCCCTTCATTGCCCCCAAAACTTTGCATCCTTCATTCACTCCCTGTCATACATTTTCTTCCCATTCACCATTTGCTGCAACAACAGACCCCAAGTACTTAAACTGATCTACTTCCTCAAGTAACTCTCCATTCAACATGACATTCAATCTAGCACCACCTTCCCTTCTCGTACATCTCATAACCTTACTCTTACCCACATTAACTCTCAACTTCCTTCTCTCACATACCCTTCTTTATTCTGTCACTAATCGACCAAGCTTCCCTTCCGCGTCTGCAACCAGTACAGTATCATCCGAAAACAACAAGTTATTTACCTCCCATTCATGATCATTCTTGTCTATAAGTTTCAATCCTCGTCCATGCATTCGAGCATTCACCTCTTTCACCACTCCATCAACATACAAGTTAAACAACCATGGCAACATCACACATCCCTGTCTCAGTCCCACTCTCACTGAAAACCAATCGCTCACTTCATTTCCTATCCTAACACATGCTTAACTACCTTTGTAGAAACTTTTCACTGCTTGCAACAACCTTCCATCAATTCCATATAACCTCATCACATTTCATATCGCTTCCTTATCAACTTTATCATACGCTTTCTCCAGATCCATAAACGCAGCATACACCTCCTTATCTTTTGCTAAATATTTCTCGCATATCTGCCTAACTGTAAAAATCTGATTCATACATCCCCTCCCTCTTCTAAAACCACCCTGTACTTCTAAGACTGCATTCTCTGTCTTATCCTTAATCCTATTAATCAGTACTCTGACATAAACTTTTCCAACCACACTCAAAAAACTAATACCCCTTGAATTACAACACCCATGCACATCTCCCTTACCCTTATATAGTGGTACAATACATGCACAAACCCAATCTACTGGTACTATTAACAACATAAAACACATATTAAACAGTCTCACCAACCATTCAAGTACAGTCATACCCCCTTCCTTTAACATCTCAGTTTTTATACCATCCATACCGGGTGCTTTTCCTACTCTAGTTTCATCTAGTGCTCTCCTCACTTCCTCTCTTGTAATCTCTTTCTCATTCTCATCTCCCATCACCGGCACCTCAACACCTCCAACAGCAATTATATCTGCCTCCTTATTGTCCTTAACATTCAGTAAACTTTCAAAATATTCCGCCCACCTTTTCCCTGCCTCCTCTCCTTTTAACAACCTTCCATTTCCATCTTTCACTGTCTCTTCAATTCTTTAACCAGCTTTCCTTACTCTCTTCACTTCTTTCCAAAACTTCTTCTTATTCTCTTCATTTGAACGACCCAATCCCTGACCCCACCTCAGGTCAGCCACCCACTTTGCCCCAGTTTCCTTGCACTTTACTTCCACATTTTTCTCTCAATACCGTTCATACTTCTCTACATTATTACTCTGCAGCCATTCTACAAATGGCCTCTTTTTCTCTTCCACTTTTACCTTCACTCCTTCATTCCACCATTCACTACCCTTTCTCATGCTGCCTCCAACAATCTTCTTGCCACACACATCACTTGCAATCCCAACAAAATTTTCTTTTACTAACTTCCACTCCTCTAAATTACTAGTTTCTCTCAGTTTCCCTCTATCATATACCATTTTCAACCTTTCATGATATTAACTTTTTACTTCAGGTTTTATTAACTCTTCAACCCTCACTAGCTCCCTTTTACACCCACCTACTCTATTCCCCCACTCTTTTGCCACAACTAATTTTCCATCCACTAAAAAATTATCAGACATACTGTTAGCCATTTCCCTAAACACATGCATGTCTTTCAATCTTCCAAACATTCTTTTAGTTATCAACACATAATCCATTAAAGCCCTTTCTACCACCTTTCCATTTGCCACTCTTACCCATGTATACTTATTTTTCTTTTTCTCTTGAAAAAGCTAGAACTTATCTCCATCTCTTGCTCAACACACATATCTACCAGTCTCTCACCACTCTTATTTTCAACTGGTACGCCATACTTCCCATTGGCACCTTCTACCTCTCCAGCGCTCACTCTAGCATTTAAGTCACCCATGACAACTGCTTAATTCATTTTACCCAGTCCTTCTACACATCTAGTTAATTCATTCTAGAACTCATTTCGCTCTTCTTCACTTTTCTTACCATCTGGTCCATACACACTAACAAAACCCCAACATTCCCTACCCAACCTAACCCTTACCCACATTAACCTAGATGATATCTCCTTCCATTCCACTACTTTATCTGCCATCCATTCACTCAACAATAAAGCCACGCCATCTCTTGCTCTTCCCCTTTCAATCCCAGACACTCTACCAGTCACTTCACCAAACATCACTTCACCCTTCCCTTTTATCTTTGTCTCACACAAAGCCAATATATCCATCCTTTTATTCCTAAACATACTTTCTATCTCACATCTTTTACTCTCTATCGCACTATATCTACGCACATTCAGACACCCCAAAACTAGAGAGCGGGGAGCAGTCACTCTCCCTCCAGCTCCACCTCTTCGATGGCTCACAGGAGTATATAATATAGGAGAGGGGGTTCCCAGCCCCTTCGTCCTGTCCCTTTTAGTTGCCTCTTACGACACGCAGGGATATGTTTGCGCTATTCTAATTGTTGTTATGCCCCGTGACCACAGGGGGCATAATATGTACAAAATCAATACATTTCATAATCAAAATACTTAGAGGGTAATTTATTTCTGGTTGACCTTCTTTGTCTGTCACTTTCAACTTCATTTTCCACTTTGTCAGGAGTTTCAATTTCATTACCAATAAGGTCAGTAGTTACTGGTTCATTTACCTTAGGCATATGCATATCACTTGGGGTTTCTTTCAACTGAACTCTATTCCCTCTAAAGAGCTTGCCTTCACTTTCAATTAGATAAGACCTTTCATCTAATCGTTCCACACCTTTTCCTTTTTCCCCAGTCCTTTTTGCCCAAAACATAAGGTTTAAGACGTGCATCATCTCCTGCATGCAAAATATTTAAATCTTTAGCATTTATATCATAATAGAATTTACTCATGGCATTTTCTATTTTCTCTTGTTCCTTTGCCAACTAGATTTACATTTTGATTTTCAAGTAACTTAGATAACATTGGTAATTTGGTACGTGTTCTCCTATGTAGGCTATACTGTGATGGGGTGGAGTCTTTATCACTAGTAGGCGTATTCCTATGGTCCAAAATGGCTAGATAGGGATCTTTATTACTTTCAATAGCTTTTCTAATTAAACGTTTAGATTTTTTTCACTGCAGATTCGACCATACCGTTAGATTGGGCATATGTAGGGCTACTTGTCCTATCCTCGAAATCATAATCAGTTGCAAACTGCTTGAAATTCTCATTTACAAATTGGGGTCCATTATCACTAATCAATACACAAGGCAATCCATACTTAGCAAAATGAGATTTAAGTTTTCTAATCACTGTACTAGCTGATGTGTTTTCTAGGTAGTCAATTTCCCAAAAATTGCTTAAGTAATCAACAGGATGGAGTTGATCTAATGAGTATTAAAAAGCATAATTATATAATTATGCTTTTTAATACTTATTAGATCAACTCCAACCTTTTGCCATGGCCAATCAGTAATTTCATGATTAGTTAAACTTTCTGTTTGTTGAGCACAAGGAAATTTATTACAAATTTCACATGATAAGATGAATTGCTTTATATCAGAGCTCATTCCTGGCCAATAGATACATTCTCTGGCTTTCCGTAGACAGCCCTCAATTCCTATATGTGCCGAATGAACGACCTGCATTATCTTATGTCTGAGGTTTAATGGAATGACTATTCTGTTACTCTTGAAGATTAACCCGTCTTAGACTGACTATTCATCATTGGTATGACTATAGGCTTTGACTACATCAGGTATCTTATCATTTTCTTCTGGCCAACCTTTAAGATTAATGATTTTAACTCTTGCAAAGTCTCATCCTGGTCTGTTTCGTATTTAATTTCATTAAGACGCTCTTTTCTTACTGGCAAATAATCAAGGATGTTAACTTCCTCAAATTCAATTTCATTATAATTATCTAATGGTAAATAAGATCTCGAGAATGTATCAGCCACATACATTTCCTTACCTTTTTTATGTATGATTTCAACATCGTACTGTAAAATGTTACGCAATATTCCTTGCAGTCGCTTGTGAGCATTACACAAAGGTTTCAAAGCAATACTAGAAATAGGTTTGCGATCACTCTCAAGAATTACTTTACGACCATAGACATACTCATGAAATTTTCTAAGACTAAAAACAATAGCAAATGTTTTCGTTTCAGTTGTGCGTACCATTTTTGGTTTCTGATAAAGCACGGCTAGCAAAAGCAATTGGTTTACCACAATGTAACAATACTGAACCTAGCGGTGAAGCGTCACACTGTATGACAAGGTCTAAATTAGGGTCATAGTACTGCAATATTGGAGCATTAGTGATTAGCCTTTTTGACTCAATGAAAGCTTTTTCTTGTTTTTCCGTCCAATTCCATTCGGTATTTTGATGAGTTAATTTTCTTATTGGTTCTAACACTTCAGATAAATTAGAAAGGAATTTACTTACGTAATTAACCCTCCCTCTAAACTCTTTAACGTCAGTTACATCAGTAGGTGTTTTCATATTCAGGATAGCTTCCACCTTTTTTGGGTCCAGCATGAGACCTTTACTTGTGATTTTATGACCTAAGAAAGCGATTTCAGATTTTCTTAATACGGCCTTAGACTTATTAAGTTTTACACCCTTAGCCTGGCACCTTTCCAAAAATTTGATTAGCTTACTATCATGGTCTTTAACAGCATCCTCATACGTTTCACCTGCACCATAAATTAAGACTTCGTTAGCAATACATACAACACCATCAAGATTCTCAAGAGGTTGTCTTTTCCTTTTCTGATTCTTTTTCTTCTCAAAACCATCCTTACTGTCCTCCCTTCAGTTGAAGTGGCTATCCTGGAGGGTATTTAGCCTTGCATAGTGTATCGGCTCCTCCATGTTGACCAGTTTTTCAGACTTTTTACTGTAGACTATGGGTTTCACCAATCACTTTATTTATAATTTTGTACATATTGTTTTTGTTATAATTCTTGTTAGTCTAGTTTCTAAGTATGATGTCTCTTTTATTTCTATTAATTCTTAAGCTGTCTGGAGACACTGAGCGAAATCCAGGACCAGTACGTCCTAGATTTCGTCAATGTTGTCTTCTGTATTGCAATATTCGTGGTCTTCATGCAAATATCCAAGACCTTACAGTTGCGTCCAGACAGTATGATATTCTTTTATGCTCAAAAACTTTGGTTTTTAATATGAGGCACTCATCCAAGCTCCTTATAACTGGTTTTAAGAAGCCAATAATGTTGAAATGTGATGCCATCCCTAGGGCCAGGGGAATGGCGGTGTATATTAGGACCGAGAACCCTGCTTCTCATAAGTCCTGCTATTAATGTGGATATCATGAGATTCAGGTAATAAAAGTTTGTGGCAGGCATTACAACTTTTATTTGTGTTCCATCTACCGGAATCCAGACATGGATGATTCTATCTTCGATTGTCTTCTTACCATTATGGCTAAGATACAAGAAGATGAAAGAAAGGCTTCTTTTGTCTTTGTTGGTGATTTTAATGCTCACCATAGTTCTATCTCTCCTACCGATTGCCATGGCTTAAGAGCTATAGACTTTGCCTGTGAATCAGGCTGTTAGCAAATCATAAATGAATCTACTCACAGGTCTGGTAATTGCTTGGATCTCGTATACACTGACTCCGCTGGGGTTATAACTAGTAAGGTTGGTTCTCCAGTCGGGACATCTGATCATGCCTTGATTTCATTAGTAGGGAACTGAGCAGCCTGTCCATGATATATCATACTCTTATAAAATTTATATGAAATCCCAAGCAGACTGGAATGGGATTTTGCATGATCTTTTGTGCTTGAATTCGTCACAATTATATAGTAGTGTAGATCCTGTTGTCCCTTTGAACGAGAATCTAGTCAACATAATTGATAGGCGTATCCCTTCTCGTGTGCTAAGGTACCGAATGAAGGACAAACCGTGGTTCAATGATGATTGTAGACGTGCTTATTTGGAGAAGCAGGAAGCCTATCATCTTTGGAATGGTAACAGATCAGATTTGACCTGGAATAACTATACTCAGCTTCGAGCTTTTGCTCACCGAGTTTATGCCTCAACTGGAAAGGAGTACAATTTAACTATAACAGAAACCCTTTCTGGTACAACTCAGGAACATAAATGGTGGTTTACCCTTAAATCTGCACTCTTTGTTGTAGATGCAACAGTTCCTCCTTTACTTAAACCAGATGGCTCAGTCACTCACTGTCTAAAGGAAAAGGCAACCCTGTTGGCTGATGTTTTTGACAGTAAACAGAGTAATGAAAAACTTGAACTTCCTCATTCCCGTTTTCCTGAGGCTAAACTAACTAGTTTAGCTTTTCGATCTCGGGAAATTAAAGCTCTGTTGATGGACCTTGATGCTTATGCAAATGGCCTTTTTTCTTTATTTTTTATAAAGACAGCAGATTTCTTAGCTTCAAAGTTATCTGTTATTTTGCGCAAGTTAGCAAGAAGAGGAGCTTTTAGCACTTGTTGGAGAATTGGTAATGTTACTCCTCTGATTACCGCCCAATTTCCATAACTCCCATATTATCTAAAGTTTTTGATCGTCTCCTGGCAAAACGTCTTAATAGGTTTGCTGAAGGTAATCATCTATCCCCTAGTTTGCAATTTGGTTTTCGTAAAGACCTTGGAGCATGTGAAGCCCTTCTTACAATCTCCAATGCTGTTTAGAAATCCTGTGATTATGGTCAGGAAGTTCGTATGATTGGCCTTGATTTTAGTGCTGCCTTTGACCGTGTTAATCATGAGGCCCTTGTTTTTAAACTCAAATGTTTGGGATTGGGTGGGTCGTTTCTTAGCATTATTATCAAGATTTTAAGTAATAAATCTCAAAGAGTTGTTGTTGATGGGCACCATATTGAGTATAGGAATGTGATATCGGGTGTTCCACAGGGTAGTGTTCTTGGCCCATTACTTTTCATACTATATAGACATGACTTGTGGTTTGGACTAGAAAACAAGATTGTTGCATATGCAGATGATGCTACTCTCCTTGCATCAATTCCATCCCCTGAATGTAGATCTGGGGTTGGTGAATCCCTCAATAGAGATTTAGCTAAAATTAGTGCATGGTGCAAATTATGGGGTATGAAGCTGAATCCTAATAAAACTCAAAGTATGATTGTAAGTAGGTCAAGGACGGTGGCTCCTCAACATCCGGATCTCAGTATTGATAATGTTTCTTTAAATTTGTATCACTCTTTCAAAATTTTAGGTGTGATTCTCGACAGTAAATTTACTTTCGAGAAACACATTAGGTCTGTGTCTTCTTCAATTGAACAAAAAATTGGCTTATTGAGAAATTCTTACAAGATTTTCGGTGATCAATCTATGCTGAAGAAGTGTTTTAACTCTTTCATTCTACCTTGTTTTGAGTATTGTCCTCCTGTCTGGTCTTCAGCTGCTGATTTTCATCTTAATTTGTTAGACAAAAACTTACGGCCTATTAAATTTCTTATTCCTGATTTAGATATTAATCTTTGGGACCGTCGTTCAATTAGTTCATTATGCATGTTTCATAAGATTTTTCATAACTCTGACCATCCATTACATTCAGACCTCCCTGGACAATTCTATCCTGTTCGAAATACTAGGCAGACAGTTAATTCTAATAGCCAGGCCTTCTCCATCATGAGGCTCAATACTACACAGTATGCTATAAGTTTTATTCCAGCTGTTACCAAGTTGTGGAATGATCTACCTAATCAGGTAGTTGAATCAGTAGAACTTCAAAAGTTCAAAGTTGGAGCAAATGTTTTTATGTTGACCAGGCTGACATAAGTCTTTTTATAGTTTATATATGACATACCTGTTTTTGACGTTGTTAATAGTTTATATAGGACATATTTGTTTTGACGTTGTCACTGTTTTTAGAATGATTTATTGTTAATTTATTCTCATCATTTATTTATTTCCTTTTTCCCTTTCCTCACTGGGCTATTTTTCCCTATTGGAGCCCTTGGGCTTATAGCATCTTGCTTTTCTAACAAGGGTTGTAGCTTGGCTAGTAATAATAATAATAATAATAATCAAGAATGTAAGATGTGTTAAGATGAGGCTGCTTGTAGCGCCTGAGCGCCGTCCACATAAGTGACGTCATTATCCATGTCACGGGCTATCTGTATTTCCTTCCGCTGTGAATCAGTTGCAAGGAAGATACAAAACCATGCTGACTATCATTTCCCGATCCTGCCTAGTTTAAGATCCAACATGGCGCAGTGAATGAAAAGAAAAAGAGGACCTACAGTAATAACTGTGGCACATCATTTGCATTCCCAAGGGGCAGGACTGCAATGACAGGAACTTCAGGAAGCAGCATCAGGATATCGCCTGCTTCCATGCTGTAGGCTCACCACGTGTTACAAACCCAGCAATAAGTCATCCAGAATCTTCAGGCTGAGGCAACAGCGTTGTCACTCCAGGGTAGCAATGTACCCCAACCAAGGATCCCTTTGTCAGTGGCTCCGAAAAACTGCAAGGCTGAGGTGTTCCCTTCAGAATTCAGGTTTTGGAAATGGTCAATGGAGTGTTGGCTGCAGCTATGCAAGGTGAAGCCTAACGAGGCAGTTCATCACATAAGGCTGCATTGTGTTCTGATATTGCAATATGCCCTCGATTCTAGGTATACTGACGCCCAGTTGGAGTGCCCTGTCTACAGAAGGGGCATTCAATGTGATTAAGCAAATGGTAGTAAAAGCTTCTAATCAAGCAGTGGAGTGACTAGAGTTTTTTATTTGGCCCAAGAGCCTAGTGAGTCCTTCAATGATTATTTTATTAAGTGTACGCAAAAGGCTACTGATTGTGCATTCACATGTCCTAATTGCAATCATGATTTATCTGAATATATGCTTTTGCATAA
This sequence comes from Palaemon carinicauda, assembly GCF_036898095.1. Taxonomy (NCBI): domain Eukaryota; kingdom Metazoa; phylum Arthropoda; class Malacostraca; order Decapoda; family Palaemonidae; genus Palaemon; species Palaemon carinicauda. The sequence goes on along the minus strand of NC_090734.1, from coordinate 112,312,837 downwards.
GCTCATGGTAGGCTCAAGTGATAAAGTGCTCAAAAGGCAAGTGTTTCAATTATGCAATAATATTTGTGATATCGACTCCCTCAAAGTCATGTGCAGTGCATTTGAGGCTGCCCGTGACGACGCCCTTTGAAATAGGGCATGGCTTAGCAGCTCCCCTAGAGCAGCTGCTGCCGGTGGGTTTGAGGAGGAACAGGAGGTGGAGGTGGCAGCTTCCCTCAGTAATTGTGACAGGAGCACCCCTGTAAAAGTACAATCGTGCCCCTGTGGTACTTATGGTACTCGTCATACCCCTGGGTATTACTCATGTCCCGCAAAAAAGACATGTCACGGGTGTGGTAAAACCGGTCACCTAAAGAAGTGTTGCAGAGGGCGGAGCACCAGGAACAACGTTAGTGGTCTGGCAGCGGAGTCGGACGTAGCGAGTACAGTGATCGTAGTTGTAGTAGTGGCAGAGGCAAGGTTGCGGAATGGGCCGTCCCTGCAACCCACTATTCGTGTCGATGTATGCTTGGCAAACTTGGGAGTGTGGTCCTGTGTATGAGCAGTACCAGACACTGGTGCCCAGGTTTGTGTTGCGAGACCCGCTATTCTTGCGACGTTGAACATAAAACCAGCTAAGCTGAGGTTAAAGGGAGGATTGCGAGACTTTGCCAACCTGCATCTGAAGTGTTTAGGGTCTTGTACCATAGAATACAAGGTGAGGCACACAACCCAGGAAGTATACTTTGTAAAGTCCTCCATTGATTTTTATCTATCCCTGGATGCTTGCAAGAAACTTGGTCTTGTGCCAGAAATTTTTCCAAACCAAGCCCTGCGAGACCGACGGCCATTCCGTTTCCCCCTAGTGAGAAGAATATTACCAGATTAGAAAACTAGTTATTAGCCCATTATTCAAGTAAGACTTTCGACACCCAGAGAGAACCCCTCCCAGTAATGGATGGAGAACCCCACCATATCCACTTATTACCTGATGCAGTTCCTTATGCCTGCCACACACCTGCGTTAGTACCTAAGCACTGGGAAAAGAAGGTGAAAGCCCAGTTGGAGGAGGACGTTAAGAGAGGGGTCTTACAAAGAGCTCCCCTTGAAGATCCCATAGAATGGTGTTCACGTATGGTGGTCGTGGCCAAGAAATCGGGGCAACCAAGGCGTACGGTTGACTATCAAAAACTCAACGCAAATTGTAGAAGGGAGACGCACCATACCCCTACGCCCTTCGATATGGTATCTAGCATTCCCCTTTGCTCATACAAGACTGGCCGACGCCTATGGGGGATTTCACCAGGTAGAACTGGATAAGGAAAGCATACCGCTAACCACATTCATCAGACCTTGGGGCATACACCAATACCGAATGACACCAATGGGACATTGTTCTGCCTCCGACACATATACACGCCGTTTCGATGATGCCATTGAAGGAATACCCAAGAAGTTTAAGGGTTGTCTCCACGATCAGAGGGTGAATTTTCCCAATTTTTTTTTCTTTGCTAAAAGTCTTCCTTTTGCCTATCAGAAGGCTGTGATATGTGTAGAATTCATCTCCAGCCTCTATAATGCCCCCCCTGGTCATCAACGCCCCCCCTTATGTTAATAGTAAAAATACGAAATATCATTAATAATTTTCTAATTTTTTCAGTTTACCCCTTAAGTGTGTGGACGACACACTTCTTATGATTCAAGCGTAGAAGGAGCCTTTTGGCATGTGTATGACATCCTCGCAGTCTGTGCATATAAAGGCATCACTTTAAAACCAGAAAAATTCAAGTTCTGCAAGAAAGAAGTGGAATTTGTTAAGTTCGATGTAGGTTGGGACTCCTACAAGCCTTCAGAAGATTATTTATCAGCCATCAAAAGTTTTTCTATGCTCCAAAAGCCCACAATATCTGACATAGGTCATGGTATGGTTTTGTCAATCAGCTGGCCCCCTTCCTGACAACAGCGCCCATTATGCTGAAGAAGCCCTCTGGCAAACAGGTCTATTAGGATGAGCACCTTCAGGAGAAGTTTCGTCAAGTGCAAGACATTGCCTGCAAGTTAGCCAAGGACGGCCTCACCTACTACGATAAGCTGCAGTTGACTGTCGCAGTCACTGACTGGAGTGCGGAGGGCGTGGGCTTCGTCATCCTCCAACAATATTGCAGTTGTACCTCTGTCGAAAACCCCTTCTGTTGTAGAGATGGTTGGAGAATAGCGCTTTGTGGCAGTCATTTCCTCACGCCCGCTGAGTCTGGGTATACAGCTGTAGAGGGGGAAGCCCTTGCGGTAGCCTGGTGCTTAATAATGGCACGATTATTCTTATTGGGCTGCCCGAACTTCACCACTTTCATGGACCACCGCCCTTTAACCAAGTTACTAGGCAATAGAAGTCTTGGCAATATTACCAGCCCCAGACTATTTAGATTAAAGGAGAAAACATTATTGTATAATTTCAACGTTGAATACCTACTGAGCAAGAGAAATAATGCTGCTGACTTCCTCTCTCGATTTCCTACCCTGAGGACGGCGCCAGATAGAGAGGATGCGAGCTTCAACGACGAATTAACGATTGCTATGGTGTCAGCAATCACAGAAAACTTACAGAAGCAGTGCACCATAGATGAGAAAACTGTTGAAGAGGCAGCCCTGGACGACCCAGAATGTCAGCTACTAGTCCAGTGGTTCTCAATCTTGTTCAGTTGATGGCACCCTAAACTGATGTAACCATTACTGTGGCATCCCTTCTTCACCACACAACCATATCTCATGAATTAACTTATTTGATGAATATAATTACTGTACTAGCGGCTTTGAATCCATTAAGGAGAAACGTCGCTTTATAAAACACTAGACATTATTATTATTTTTATCATCATCTATAATCAAACCAAATCCAGCACCACCGTACAATGCAGAAATACAAAGAGCATATTAGAAAATTTAAAGTAAAGAGTTATGAATGCAGACTAAATAAAAAGAAAATGGTAATCACCCTTAAGCAAAGAAAAAAAAAAAAAACTATTTTAGTGAGATGTGTGTCTTGATGTGACTGACAGATCCGTTTCACATTGGGTTGAATGGTGGACAAACATATTCTCATTTCTTCCTCAAGAGTTTTTAGCCTTTCCCTTTTGTTAGTTTTAATGTTTGCTAGAGCAGAAAACCCCAACTCACATTGGTAAGAAGTAGAGAACTGGATTAACATTACCAGAGCTTTTTTGGCAACATGAGGATACTTAGTCTTGATCTGAACCCAGAATTCGTCAAGAGTTAGCTACATGTGCAATAACTTTAGATCACGATCATGACGCAATTCCACTAACTGCTCTTCTTCCATAAGGGTAAGCTGAGATTGGGTAGATATAGATGCAACAAATGGGTTTCTTATCCAGTCATAGTTTTCAGAGCATATATCTGGGAAATAGTGCTGAAGTTGTTTTTCCAGTACTGCAAGATGCTCAGAAATAATGGGTATTATCTCACCACTGTTTGCTGCTACTGCAACATGTGAGAACATGTCCAAATTGCCTTCTTTTACTTTGCCACCCCACAGTTGCAGTTTTTCTTTCAGCGCTTTAATTTTATCAGTGGAAGATAAAACATTTTCTGATTTTCCTTGCATGCTGGCATTTACCTTGTTTAAAAGTTCAAAGATGTCAGCTAAGTAAGACAAGTTTGCACACCAAGTATCATCTGCCAGTAAATCACAGAATTCCTCTTGTTGTTCAAGAGTGAAAAAAGTAAGCATCTCTTCCTTCAGTTTGCATACTCGTGACAATACTTTCCCTCTGGACAGCCATTGTGCTTCCGTATGTAGAAGAAGGTTCAAATGTTTTGCCTCAAGCTCTTCGCACAGCTTAGTAAACAGACGAGACTTCAGCGGTAGACTTTTTATAAAGTTCACCATTTTTACAACTTTTTCCAGTACGGATTTTAAATCATTGTTAATTGTCTTGCAACCAGTGCTTCACGATGAAGAAAGCAATGTGTTGTTATCACACTGCTGTTTTCTCTCTTTACTAATGACACAAACCCTTTGAGCCAATCATGGCAGGTGCCCCATCTGTACAAATCCCAACACACGATTGCCAGGTCAAACCAACTGATTTTAAGTACTCACTTAATGTAGAGAAAATATCATTGCCTGTTGAAGTTTCCTTAAGTTCTTTACAATAAAAGAATTGGTTCACTATTTTAACATCATGAATGTACTGAACGAATACCAGTAATTGAGCCATACCTCCAATGTCTGTGGACTCATATACCTGAAGTGCAAACATTTCACTTCCTTCACAGATGTACATACAGTTTCCTCTGTGTCTGCTGACATATCATGAATCCGTCTGCTAATGGTACTATCCGAAACGGGAATTTTCCTCACTTCTTTTTCTGCTTCACTTCCAAACACTGTATTTACTATGGCACTACATTCAGGTAGAATCAGAGTCTCTGCTATTGTATGAGGTTTCATGCTTTTAACATCTAACTCTGCAACTAAGTAACTGGCCTCCTGTGCTTTATCAGCAACTTTGACTTTCTTAGAAAGCATCGCACTTTGTTGTTTTTGCTCACTTAAAAGTCCTTCAAAGTAGGACCAAGGCTTGTTAGCAAGATGATTATGTTTCAGAGTTAAATGCCTCTTTAATTTACTGGGTACCATTGCTTCATTAGCTAATTTATCACCACAAATAACACTTAAAGGCATGGGAGTAACTTCATCACCACACCAGAAGAATCCAAAACTTAAATAATTATCCAAGTAGGAGCGATTTTTCTTGGCTTTTTTTGAGGTTGATTTACTTGTTGGAATGGCCAAATCCTTTTCGCTAACAAAGCCACTTTCTTCCTTTTTTTTACCCTCACCACTAACTTCGTGTCTTCTCTTCTTAATGACAAACT
>NC_090734.1:112290459-112300459 GCF_036898095.1 Palaemon carinicauda | reverse complement strand
CCATGGCGGTCCATCTTTCTCTGAAAAGGCTGTCTCCACGACCCTCGTCCCACATCCGTCTAACTCTGGACAGCGCCGTTGTGGTCAGATTTCTCAACCGTCAGGGCTCAAGATCACCCCAACTCAACCAAGTGTTACTTCCCATCTTCCGCCTTGCGGACAAGAAGAGATGGCACCTCTCAGCAGTTCACCTTCAAGGATTCCGCAATGTGACGGCGGATGCTCTATCAAGGACAACCCCGATAGAGTCAGAATGGTCCCTAGACACAGATTCATTCTCCTTTATCTCTCGCCAAGTCCCGGAACTGCAGATCGACCTCCTCGCGACGAGCGACAACAAACAACTTCTTCGTTACGTGGCCCCTTACGAGGACCCAAGAGCGGAAGCAGTGGACGCCATGTCCCTGGATTGGAACAGATGGTCCAAGATTTACCTGTTTCCTCCACCCAACCTTCTGCTGAAAGTCCCCACCAACCTGAGAACCTTCCAAGGCACAGCAGCCCTAGTGGCACCCAAGTGGCCCCGGAGCAACTGGTTCCCTCTAATCCTGGAGTTACAACCCAAGATAATTCCCCTGCCGGACCTAGTTCTATCCCGTTAAGTTCAGAAGTCGATTGTCTTCGCTTCATCAAGGAAAACCAGGGACCTATAGCTCATGATTTTCTCTCCCTAACAGTTAAGAAGAGGTTTGGGATCTCGAAGAAAAGCTTGGACTCCCTAGAGGAATACAAAACTAAGTCTACCTGAAGGCAATACGAGTCTTCCTGGAAGAAATGGGTGTCCTTCGTCAAGGCTAAAAATCCTACGGAAATCTCTATAGATTTTTGTCTGTCCTTCTTTATTCACCTTCATGGACAGGGCTTGGCAGCCAACACTATTGTTACCTGCAAATCGTCCTTGATAAGACCACTACTATATGCCTTCCAGATCGACCTGTCCGACAACATCTTTAACAAGCTGCCAAAGGCATGTGCTAGACTCCGTCCTGCACCTCCTCCGAGACCTATCTCCTGGTCTCTCGACAAAGTGATCCAGTTTGCCTCAAGTCTGGACAACGAGTCTTACCCGCTGAAAGATTTGACTCAAAAAGTGATTTTCCTTTTTGCTCTCGCCTCGGGAGCCCGAGTCAGGGAGATTGTGGCTTTATCAAGAGAAGAGGGCTAGATACAGTTAGCTGACACAGGCGAACTTACCCTCTTTCCTGACCCAACGTTTCTAGCCAAGAACGAGCTTCCCACCAGACGGTGGGGCCCTTGGAGAATCTGCCCCCTGAAGGAAGATGTCTCTCTATGCCCAGTAGAGAGTCTAAAGGTCTATTTTCGAAAAACTTCAGACTTTGGCGGAGGACAGCTCTTTAAAGGAGAAGCATCAGGATCTGATTTGTCACTCAAACAATTAAGGGTGAAGATCACTTACTTTATTCGCAGAGCAGATCCTGACAGTACACCCGCAGGTCATGATCCCAGGAAAGTCGCCTCTTCCCTGATTTTCTTCCAGACGATGGACTTTGAGAGTCTTCGTTCTTTCATGGGCTGGAAATCATCAAAAGAGTTTTTCAAACACTACGCATAGCAGGGTCAAAAGTTGCGGCGCCATATGGTGGCAGCAGGTAGTGTGCTAAAACCTGCTGCTTAGTGCTGCGTAGAACAGTGAGTTATTCGGGACTCTAACTCCACGGGTGCCTGTGTTGACCCTAGTGCGAAACATAATGAGTTTAAGTGCTATGTAGTGACGCTAAAGACTGTTCTTCTACAAGGTGAAGTAACATAGACTGTAACACGTGTGCCTCATGTTTTAACATAAAGTGTATATAAGACTTTCTAGAAAGACTTTATAGTTCCTCTGGAACTAATGTGTGTAATGACAAGTTTTCCTTTTCAGATTCCACACTCACTTCTTTTGATGTCTTTGGTCTATGTTTTTAATTGCATTGATTATTGTTAACTTCCATTCACATGATAAATATCCAATACAGGTGAATCTTTATCAAGGAACAGAAGACACCAATTCCTAGATTTAAAAGAATATATCCAGTTATTGGACCTTCCATTCACGTGATAAATATCCATAAATTTTTTTTTTTTACCTATTTCATGCTAATCCTGTTTTAATGAATAAAAGGGTATTAGGTTACCCTGTGCGTCTCATTTCGCCCTCTCTTTCTCATGAAATAAAATACTGTTACAGACTTTTATTACCCTTTGTTTTGATATTTTATGAACAATGTTATAAATTTGTTCTCTTGATGCATGCTCATCTAGATTAAGGTAACTTGTTCCAACACGAGTATACTTACCTTCTCTATCTGGCCCTGGGACCGGTAGGTATCTCCGAGACTAGGTGAGTTCCTCTATCAAGCAACTTCAAGATGTTCCTTCTGTCCATTTAGGACTTCCCTGCCAGGGGGCTAGGAAGCAGTTACATGGTATATGCTTACCTGATGTGGCATGTGACGGATATGCCACAGGTCATCAGACCAAAGGAATATTATTTAAAAGTCAAAAGGCACTACAAAAAAGGGGAAAAATCCACGATACATTAATTCTCTGGCACACTTCCACAGGACGACATGGCTTGAGCCCAAAAAACGGATTTTGAGCATAGCAAAAAGTCTATTTTTGGGTGAGATAGCCATGTCGTCCTGATGGACCCACCCTTGTTCTCTATTCGGCCTTGACAGGCCCTTCCCAATCTTATTGTATCATGGAGGCTGGCATAAACGCCGAAAGGAATGACAGTGGCGTGCTCTGTCGGCATCATCCAAGATGGTGGCCAACATGGCGACCGGATGTTGACGTCGCCAAGTACCAAAACAGTAACGGAGGAGGAGAACTTTGTAACGGCTCCTCCCATAACTTGCCACTATTCCCACTCGAAGCGTAAACGCTATGTGAGGTACAGATAGCTATGTGGTGTGTCAAGCATACGTCCCCTGTTATTATACGATATCCTAAAGGGAAACCTTATGGGTACTCGCGCCAGAAGTTAGAATTCTGTGAAACCTTTAGTTTAATTCTCTGGGATTATCTGCTGTAGTCATATATACCCCTTAGGAAGCTACTGAAGGAACCTTCCATCAGGACGACATGGCTATCTCACCCAAATATAGATTTTTCGCTTCGCTCAAAATCCATTTTACACCTAACCCTCAAGCAATTACTGTTAATACTACCTGCTTCTATAGACTCTCTCTCTCTCTCTCTCTCTCTCTCTCTCTCTCTCTCTCTCTCTCTCTCTCTCTCTCTCTCTCTCTCTCTCTCTCACACACACTTAAAAACACTTACCTTTCAGAGCAATGAGCAGCGGTGATGATGTAGTTCTCGTTATAGATGGATCCACCGCAGCTGTGAAACCTTCCGAAGGCACTCTCGATCTGCATAGAAATCTGGTGGGGGAACTCCCCAGGCGTCGCCTCGTCTCCCCCAACGATTCCTAAGGGAATGGGCTTCCTCCTGTGGAGTTTTGGTATCTGGGGAAGCCCTTGAGATGAGAAAAAAAGTGAGGCCATTAAGTAATGGTCGAGAGAGATAGGAACTTTTTTGCATAGCATCAGCAGTATTGCTCGTTGGATCCATAGCAGAGGTAGGGGTAGGGGTATATGTAAGTGATGCGAAACTGTCAAAATACTTTGATTACAAGAGGAATATTAGAGATAAAATTGAAAATTGAACTAAATACTAAATATTTTTTATTTTCTTATTTTATTAATACAAGGTCACATGGTGGAGGGAAGCTTTATAGGACTTGAGTTTTAAAGGGCTAAAGGAAAACGGAAGTAGGTAGAATATTCATGAGTAAAATTTGATGAAACTATATCGCAATATCTGCAATATATTAGGATACTTCTTGCAATAGATTTTGTAAGTGTCAACGAATTGATAAACTCAATGTTTTATTATTTATCTTATCATATCCAAAGTAAATTCAGTTAAAAAAAGCCTCTGATATTCTAGTAAAAGTATATATTTTGACATGCAAATAAAGATCATCAATAAATAAATTCATCAGACCTTAAAACTGTTTTCGCTAATCAAAATCTTATGTTAACAGTTTTTAAAAACCAATGAAAAATCACCGAAGCTAAGGAAAAGGTAAAAATAAAGACATCTAGTCAAAGACATACCAGTGGCGAGAGCCAAGCACACGGCCAGAAGAGTCGATGGAAGATGCATTGTGGGTAATGGGGCTGTCGACCGATAGGTACCATTGAATCTGTCAAACGTCTTTATATATTGTTCTTGTGCATTGAAGAGCATGAAAGTTTCAGCTGCAAACAACCTTCTAGTGACCTTGGTCATGTGGCCGTTTCTCAAGCTGATTGATTGGTCGAGGGAAAACCAGACTTTGATTCTAAATAGGTTTTAATTTTGAATATAAGTGTATTTTTTTTATCATGTTTTACGCAGAGAAGGAAATATGGCTTAAAAACATGGTTTCTTTTAAGGACTTGTGTTTGTTTTAGTTATTTTCAAAAGATTCCATTATATTTCACTCAGGGGAACTTTAGAAATGTGAGTGGTTATTGTCGAAGCAGTGAAATGTATACTTACAGAGGTTCATGAAGTATCAAATGGACGAAAACCAATTCATGCATACACATAGAATAACATATACTTATTAGTTTATGTACATGAACACATATGTATATATGCTGGCAATCATAATTTGTTTCGAGTTTACGTAGTGGTATCGTGAGGGCATTTGGCCCCCGGGGGGCAAAGTCCTTTATGTCGCTCCCAAAGGAAAGGGGGGGGGGGGCCTCTTCATTTGAGTGTATTATTTTTCATCTTAGCAAGAGATTGTTTGTCATCATTATTTCATATGTATTGTGTTGAAAACAAAGCATTTTTAATTTATACCATGATATTCTGGAATGAAGTCGATTTCTCAAACTTAGATAATCTATTTCATAGATAATATATGTAATTGATTTCTTTGCCATCATAAATAAATTACAAAATGTTGATAAGGTAAATAGAATGTAGCCTACAGTAAAGCATCAGATTAACCAGTAATCTAATCACCAAAGATGATTGGCAAATTAAATAGATGTGACTTAAGAAAGAAGACTAGAAGGGCACTCAGTAGAGAGCACAACTTCGCCACGCCAAACAGTCTTGTTTTGCTCCTGATTCCTTATTGCTGTGTAAAACTTAAATAAATAAGCCAGTAGACATGGTTGAAAACATACCCTTCGCCAAACCTTCGATTTTTGCGATTATTTTCAAAGTACTACCGCGTACTTTTACTTCGTTGTATTTTCTTCTAAATCTAGTGGATTGGTCCTTGAGTCATACAGCGCATGTAACTGATCAAGTTTTTAGTGAGTTCAACTGAAATCCATTGCCAGACAGGTAACCTACATAACACTGTGATTCATTTCCATAGAAGTATGAACGTTTTAGACGAACTTCAGAAGTCAGACACGAATCTTTTACAGCAACTTGCATTCGGATACCTCTATTTGAATTTTGAATTAAATGTCCTTCTAGAACTCAATGCCGTTCTGTTTAAAGCATTATTTTCTACTGATTTCGTGACCCAACACGAACTTCAAACCTATAAATGCAGATTTCTTAGAGTTTACAGGAAATAAACTCCCATGGAATTTATTTATAACACGAAAAATATTCTACAGATCCCAAAGATGGTGAATAGGTAATTAATGAGGAGTTATATCCCTATAGTTTATTTGACCTTATAGATCCATTTTAAAGTTATAACTAATGAGATAGAGAATGTTAATTATAAAGATGGTGAGAAATTTTATGTGTCAGAGAGAGAGAGAGAGAGAGAGAGAGAGAGAGAGAGAGAGAGAGAGAGAGAGAGAGAGAGAGAGAGAGAGAGAGCCTTACCTTACCTTATTTCCTTATTTTTTGTTTGGGTTTCCCCAGGTCCCTCAGTGTGAGGCACCTCGTATATCCACCAGAGAGTTGTTAATGCATCTTCCGGTGTATTTTGCATCTTCCAGTCTTGGATGGTCTGGGATGCATCTTAGGTATTTATCGAGCTTATTCTTAAACACATCTACGCTCACTCCGGATATGTTTCTTAGATGAGCTGGCAGCACATTAAATAGTCGCTGCATTATCGATGCTGGTGCGTAGTGGATTAATGTCCTGTGTGCCTTCCTTAGTTTTCTTGGTATATTTTTTGGCACTATTAATCTACCTCGGCTTGCTCTTTCTCATATTTTAAGCTCCATGATGTTTTCAGTAATTCCTTCTATTTGCTTCCATGCTTGTATTATCATGTAGCGTTCTCTTCTCCTTTCTAGACTATAATTTTAAAATTTGAAGTCTTTCCCAGTAGTCAAGGTCCCTAACTTCTTCTATTCTAGCAGTATAGGACCTTTGTACACTCTCTATTTGTGCAATATCCTTTTGGTAGTGTGGGTACCATATCACATTGCAGTACTCGAGTGTACTACGTACATAAGTTTTGTAAAGCATAATCACGTGTTCAGCTTTTCTTGTTTTAAAGTGTCTGAATAATATTCCCATTTTTGCTTTACATTTAGCCAACCATGTTGCTATTTGGTCGTTGCATAACATATTCCTATTTAACATTACACCAAGGTCTTTAATTGCTTCCTTGTTTGTGATTGTCTCGTTATTAGGTCCCTTGTATGCATATACCATTCCTTCTCTGTTTCCATAATTCATTGATTCGAATTTATCGGAGTTAAATATCATCCTATTTATCTCCGCACATTCATATACTTTGTTTAGATCTCTTTGTAGTGAGTTCCTATCTTCATCACAAGTAATTTCTCTACTTATTCTTGTGTCATCGGCGAAACTTCTCACTACAGAGTTCTCAACATCGCAGTCTATGTCTGAGATCATAATAACAAACAGCAGTGCAGCTAAAACCGTACCTTGTGGCACGCCAGATATTACCTGAGCTTCATCCGATTTCTCGTCATTTGCAACCACTATCTGTTTTCTGTTTTGCAGGAATTCTTTTACCCATTTTCCTATCTTTCCCACAATATTATGCTTTCTCATTTTTTTCTCTAATATATTGTGGTCTACCTTGTCAAAGGCTTTTGCAAAATCTAGATAGATCACATCTGTGTCTTTTTCACTTATCATATTTTTGTATATGTTTTCATAGTGTGCTATCAGTTGGGTTTGTGTACTTTTTCCAGGCACAAAACTGTGTTGACCTATATTAAACAGATTATTTTTAACCAAATGATCCATTATTTTCTTTTTTATCACCCTCTCATACACTTTCATAATATGTGATGTTAGACAAACAGGTCTATAATTGCTTGCCTCTAGTCTTGATCCACTTTTGAAGATAGGGGTTATATAAGCTAATTTATGTTTAAAATATATCTCGCTCATATCTACACTTTGTCTTAGCAGTATTGCAAGCGGCTTCGCGATAGTGTTTGCAGTTTTTTAACAAAATTGCTGGAACTCCATCTGGTCCGGCTGCCGATCCATTTTTAATTTCGTTTATAGCCTTGACAATATCTGCTTCATTAATATCTATATCCGTTAGATATTCAACATTTTCTTCTCTTATTTCTGTTTCATTATTCTCATTCGCAATTCTTGGCGTGAACTCACTCTTATATTTTTCTGCTATGTTGCATATTTCCTTTTTTTCATTCGTTAGCCGTCCTTCAATTCTTAGAGGGCCTATTTCTATTCTCCCTTTATTCATCTTTTTTGCATAGGAGTAAAGTACTTTGGGGTTTCTTTTTATATTTTGAAGTGTCCTTTCTTCTAAGTCTCTTTTTTCATTTTCTTTCGACTGTATAATCTTTTGTTCTGCATTTTCTATCTTACATTTTATTTCAATCATTTTCCACAGATTTTTTTCTTTTGCAAGATTTTTCTTCCACTTTCTAATTTTCTGAAATAAGATCCTTATGTCTCTTGGTATGCACGTCTTTTGCTTATTGTTTTTTTTTGGTACATATTTTTCAACAATTTTTCTCCAGTATTTTTTACAGTATGTCCGTATTTACTTGTACAATTATCACTTACAAATACATTTTTCCCATTTTTTATTCAGTTCTTCATTTATTTCTGACCATTTTATATTCTTACTGTAAAAATTATATTTTCCATATCCTTCCCAAAGTTTTGTGCTTTTATTAATTCTGCGATCACTTGCTTTGGAATGAACTATCAATTCTATGACATTGTGGTCTGAAATTCCCGTGTTATACACTATTATTTCTTTAACATAATTCACCTCATTCACAAATACTAGATCTAGGACATTTTCCTTTCTTGTTGGAATGTGGTTTATTTGTTGCATATTATGTTCTAATAGCATATCTTGAAGCTTTTCAAATTGCCTCTTATCTTCTGCGCTACTATTACTCTCTTTTTTATATGTATACATACAACCACTTTCTTCTATCCGTTCTTTCCAATCCACGAAAGGGAAGTTAAAATCTCCGGATAGGAGTATATTCCAGTCTTTATGGTTTCTACATATATCATCTATTTTTTCTATTATTATGTCAAACTCCTTAGTATTTGGGGGTCTGTAAACTATAATATTCACTAGTTTTTCAAATTCAAATTCTACCGCAATCAATTCACATTCTGTGTTGCTGTATTTTTCACAGACTTTTCCTTGATTTATGTCTCTTCCATATATTGCGGTTCCCCCTTGATTCCTATTTTTTCTGTCTGATCTATAAGTTTGGAAACCCTTTATCTGGTCATCACTGCCAGTCTCTTGGGAATACCATGTTTCACTTATATTTAATATATCTATTTTTTCAATTTGGGTTAGTCCTTCTAAGAACTCTATTTTCCTTTTAGAGTTACTCGTGACTAAACCCTGTGCATTCATCACTATTATGGTTTGTGTTTCATCCCCATTATTTAATATTGGTAATAATATGGATTCTCCCATGCTTCCTTCCTCTTCTGGTATGATGTTCTTTTCGTCATTTTCCGGAATTCTGCCATTAAAAAATCCAACTTTTCTATTATATTTGTTCTTTCGCCTTCATATTAATTTTTGTGTCTATACCTGCAATTATCCCCATATCTGTACCAATCCCTGGCATTATAGATGCATTCTTTGTAGTTGGGCTCTAAATGTGCAGATTTGGGTTGAAAGGCCTCATATCTCATATCATATCATAGCGCGGTATATACACGGCCTGCTTTTTTGTTTCTTTTTTTGTTTCTTTTTTGCTTTCATTTTTCTTTTCAGTTTGCTGAGTTTTCTTACTCTCATTCATAGTTGCAGGATGCATATATCGACATTTTTTGTTGAAACTGCATCCTTTTCCTTCTTTTAGGGTTTTGCATATTTTTGGATGGAGATCTCTGCATTCGTCTCCATATCCATCTAAATACGCACATTTACCATATATTTCATAATTATGGCATATCTTTGGATGCTTGTAGTAGCATCTTTCGCCAAATCTGCAATTCCCTCTTTTCAGCATATTACAGACTAAATCTTTCTTTTCTTTTTTTTTCTTGTTCTTGCTCTTCCCTAAAAGTATGTAGGTCTGGGTAGAGTCTCTTGGGTCTATTATTTGTTTCCGTCTGATAATTCATTTCTTCATAAGTATGTTGTTGGATGGCATCATAAGTTATATCAATGATTTCCTCTGCATCCTTACACATATCCTGTTAATTTCTTCTTCTTCTTCTTCTTCTTCTTCTTCTTCTTCTTCAACTATTTGCAGATTTACTCTCGACTTAATTATATTTTCTATCCAGACTAAGCATGTTGAGCAGAATACCTTTGTGTCTCTATTTCTTATTTTTTGCTGTATTTCAGCACATGTGGGGTGTGTTGGAACATGGCAGGCATTACATTTTCTAATCAGTTGTTGAGGATTATTAATGGAATACCATATCTTACATGTATTACATTATTTTGGCATTCTTTTTCCCAATGCATCAATCAGCATATTCACCATATTGGACTTGTTATTGTTCTTTGATGGAATGTGTTGATTGATGTAGACTTTCTTTATAAGTCTCTTTATCACTTGGATCT
>NC_090734.1:112280459-112285459 GCF_036898095.1 Palaemon carinicauda | reverse complement strand
TTTTAATTTTGAATATAAGTGTATTTTCTTTTCTCATATTTCACGCAGAGAAGGAAATATGGCTTAGAAACATGGTTTCTTTTTAGGACTTGTGTTTTGTTTTAGTTATTTTCAAAAGATTCCATTTATATCAATCAGAGGAACTTTGGAAATGTGAGTGGTTATTGTCGAAGCAGTGAACTATATATTTACACAGGTTCATGAAGTATTATATGGACGAAAACCAATTCATGCATACACATAGAATAACATATACTTATTAGTTTATGTACATGAACACATATGTATATATGCTGGCAATCATAATTTGTTTCGAGTTTGCGCAGTGGATTCGTGAGGGCTTTTGGCACCTCGGGAAAAGTCCTTTATGTCATTCCTAAATGGGGGGAGGGGGTGTCTCTTTATTTGAGTGAATTACTTTTCATCTTAGCAAGAGATTATTTGTCATCATTATTTCATATATATTGTGTTGAAAACAAAGCATTTTTAATTTATACCATGATATTATGGAATGAATTCGATTTCTCAAACTTGGATAATTGTTTCATAGATAATATATGTAAATGATTTCTTTGCCATCATAAATAAATTACAAAATGTTGATAAGGTAAATAGAATGTAGCCTACAGTAAAGCATCAGATTAACCAGTAACTTAATCACCAAAGATAATTGGCAAATTAAATAAATGTGACTTAAGAAAGAAGACTAGAAGGGCACTCAGTAGAGAGCACGACTTCGCCACGCCAAACAGTCTTATTTTGCTCCTGAATCCTTATTGCTGTGTAAAACTTCAATAAATAAGCCAGTAGACATGGTTGAAAACATACCCTTCGCCAAACCTTCGATTTTTGCGATTATTTTCAAAGTACTACCGCGTACTTTTACTTCGTTGTATTTTCTTCTAATCTAGTGGATTGGTCCTTGAGTCATACAGCGCATGTAACTGATCAAGTTTTTAGTGAGTTCAACTGAAATCCATTGCCAGACAGGTAACCTACATAACACTGTGATTCATTTCCATAGAAGTATGAACGTTTTAGACGAACTTCAGAAGTCAGACACGAATCTTTTACAGCAACTTGCATTCGGATACCTCTATTTGAATTTTGATTAAATGTCCTTCTAGAACTCAATGCCGTTCTGTTTAAAGCATTATTTTCTACTGATTTCGTGACCCAACACGAACTTCAAACCTATAAATGCAGATTTCTTAGGGTTTACAGGAAATAAACTCCCATGGAATTTATTTGTAACACGAAAATATTCTTCAGATCCCAAAGATAGTGAATAGGTAATTAATGAGGAGTTATAACCTATAGTTTATTTGACCTTATAGATCCCTTTTAAAGTTATAACTAATGAGATAGAGAATGTTAATTACAAAGATGGTGAGAAATTTTATGTGTCAAGAAAAGAGAGAGAGAGAGAGAGAGAGAGAGAGAGAGAGAGAGAGAGAGAGAGAGAGAGAGAGAAAGAGAGAGAGAGAGCCTTAACTTACCTTATTTCCTTATTTTTTGTTTGGGTTTCCCCAGGTCCCTCAGTGTGAGGCACCTCGTATATCCACCAGAGAGTTGTTAATGCATCTTCCGGTGTATTTTGCATCTTCCAGTCTTGGATGGTCTGGGATGCATCTTAGGTATTTATCGAGCTTATTCTTAAACACATCTACGCTCACTCCTGATATGTTTCTTAGATGAGCTGGCAGCACATTAAATAGTCGCCGCATTATCGATGCTGGTGCGTAGTGGATTAATGTCCTGTGTGCCTTCTTTAGTTTTCCTGGTATATTTTTTGGCACTATTAATCTACCTCGGCTTGCTCTTTCTCATATTTTAAGCTCCATGATGTTTTCAGTAATTCCTTCTATTGGCTTCCATGCTTGTATTATCATGTAGCGTTCTCTTCTCCTTTCTAGACTATAATTTTAAAATTTGAAGTCTTTCCCAGTAGTCAAGGTCCCTAACTTCTTCTATTCTAGCAGTATAGGACCTTTGTACACTCTCTATTTGTGCAATATCCTTTTGGCAGTGTGGGTACCATTTCACATTGCAGTACTCAAGTGTACTACTTACATAAGTTTTGTAAAGCATAATCATGTGTTCAGCTTTTCTTGTTTTAAAGTGTCTGAATAATATTCCCATTTTTGCTTTACATTTAGCCAACAGTGTTGCTATTTGATCGTTGCATAACATATTCCTATTTAACATTACACCAAGGTCTTTAATTGCTTCCTTGTTTGTGATTGTCTCGTTATTAGGTCCCTTGTATGCATATACCATTCCTTCTCTGTTTCCATAATTCATTGATTCGAATTTATCGGAGTTAAATACCATCCTATTTATCTCCGCCCATTCATATATTTTGTTTAGATCTCTTTGTAGTGAGTTCCTATCTTCATCACAAGTAATTTCTCTACTTATTCTTGTGTCATCGGCGAAACTTCTCACTACAGAGTTTTCAACATCGCAGTCTATGTCTGAGATCATAATGACAAACAGCAGTGCAGCTAAAACCATACCTTGTGGCATGCCAGATATTACCTGAGCTTCATCCGATTTCTTGTCATTTGCAACCACTATCTGTTTTCTGTTTTGCAGGAATTCTTTTACCCATTTTACTATCTTTCCCACAATATTATGCTTTCTCATTTTTTTCTCTAATATATTGTGGTCTACCTTGTCAAAGGCTTTTGCAAAATGTAGATAGAACACATCTGTGTCTTTTTCACTTATCATATTTTTGTATATGTTTTCATAGTGTGCTATCAGTTGGGTTTGTGTACTTTTTCCAGGCACAAAACCGTGTTGACCTATATTAAACAGATTATTTTTAACCAAATGATCCATTATTTTCTTTTTTATTACCCTCTCATACACTTTCATAATATGTGATGTTAGACTAACAGGTCTATAATTGCTTGTCTCTAGTCTTGATCCACTTTTGAAGATAGGGGTTATATAACCTAATTTATGTTTAAAATATATCTCGCTCATATCTACACTTTGTCTTAGCAGTATTGCAAGCGGCTTCGCGATAGTGTTTGCAGTGGTTTTTAACAAAATCACTGGAACTCCATCTGGTCCGGCTGCCGATTCATTTTTAATTTCGTTTATAGCCTTGACAATATCTGCTTCATTAATATCTATATCCGTTAGATATTCAACATTTTCTTCTCTCATTTCTGTTTCATTATTCTCATTTGCAATTCTTGGCGTGAACTCACTCTTATATTTTTCTGCTATGTTGCATATTTCTTTTTTTTCATTCGTTAGCCGTCCTTCAATTCTTAGAGTGCCTATTTATATTCTCCCTTTATTCATCTTTTTTGCATAGGAGTAAAGTACTTTGAGGTTTCTTTTTATATTTTGAAGTGTCCTTTCTTCTAAATCTCTTTTTTCATTTTCTTTTGACTGTATAATCTTTAGTTCTGCATTTTCTATCTTACATTTTATTTCAATCATTTTCCACAGATTTTTTTCTTTTGCAAGATTTTTCTTCCACTTTCTAATTTTCTGAAATAAGATCCTTCTGTCTCTTGGTATGCACATCTTTTGCTTATTGTTTTTTTTGGTACATATTTTTCAACAATTTTCTCCTGTATTTTGTACAGTATGTCCGTATTTACTTGTATATTATCACTTACAAATACATTTTTCCATTTTTTATTCAGTTCTTCATTTATTTCTGACCATTTTATATTCTTACTGTAAAATTTATATTTTCCATATCCTTCCCAAAGTTTTGTGCTTTTATTAATTCTGTGATCACTTGCTTTGGAATGAACTATCAATTCTATGACATTGTGGTCTGAAATTCCCGTGTTATACACTATTATTTCTTTAACATAATTCACCTCATTCACAAATACTAGATCTAGGACATTTTCCTTTCTTGTTGGAATGTGGTTTATTTGTTGCATTTTATGTTCTAATAGCATATGTTGAAGCTTTTCAAATTGCCTCTTATCTTCTGCGCTACTATTACTCTCTTTTTTATATGTATACATACAACCACTTTCTTCTATCCGTTCTTTCCAATCCATGAAAGGGAAGTTAAAATCTCCTGATAGGAGTATATTCCAGTCTTTATGGTTTTTACATATATCATCTATTTTTTCTATTATCATGTCAAACTCCTTAGTATTTGGGGGTCTGTAAACTACAATATTCACTAGTTTTTCAAATTCAAATTCTACCGCAATCAATTCACATTCTGTGTTACTGTATTTTTCACAGACTTTTCCTTGATTTATGTCTCTTTCATATATTGCGGTTCCCCCTTGATTCCTATTTTTTCTGTCTGATCTATAAGTTTGGAAACCCTTTACCTGGTCATCACTGCTAGTCTCTTGGGAATACCATGTTTCACTTATATTTAATATATCTATTTTTTTCAATTTGGGTTAGTTCTTCTAAGAACTCTATTTTCCTTTTAGAGTTACTCGTGACTAAACCCTGTGCATTCATCACTATTATGGTTTGTGTTTCATCCCCATTATTTAATATTGGTAATAATATGGATTCTCCCATGCTTCCTTCCTGTTCTGATATGATGTTCTTTTCTTCATTTCCCGGAATTCTGCCATTAAAAATTCCAACTTTTCTATTATGTTTGTTCTTTCGCCTTCATATTTATTTTTGTGTGTATACCTGCAATTATCCCCATATCTGCACCAACCCCTGGCATTATAGATGCATTCTTTGTAGTTGGGCTCTAAATGTGCAGATTTGGGTTGAAAGGCCTCATATCTTGGGGCTCTTGGTTCATAGCGCGGTATATACACGGCCTGCTTTTTTGTTTCTTTTTTAGTTTCTTTTTTGCTTTCATTTTTCTTTTCAGTTTGCTGAGTTTTCTTACTCTCATTCATAGTTGCAGGATGCATATATCGACATTTTTTGTTGAAACTGCATCCTTTTCCTTCTTTTAGGGTTTTGCATATTTTTGGATGGAGATCTCAGCATTTGTCTCCATATCCATCTAAATACGCACATTTACCATA
>NC_090734.1:112105459-112270459 GCF_036898095.1 Palaemon carinicauda | reverse complement strand
GGTTGTAGGCTGTTGTCTGATGTAGGGTGATGCCCAGGAGATTCGCTAATGACGTCCACAATTGAGAGGTGAAGGTGGTTCCCCTGTCAGAAGTAATATGCTCAGGGATACCGAATCTTGAAATCCATCCAGAGACTTAGGTAGATGTACATGAGGCGGACGTTGCAGTTTCCATGGGAATGGCTTCAGGCCAACGAGTGGAGCGGTCGATGACGGTAAACAGGTAACGATGTCCTTGTGATGTGGGTAGGTGCCCACTCCTGAATCCATGTGTCGATGTACTTTGGAAGTTTGGCAAGAAGTACAGGCGCGGACCCAATCCTTAGCATCCTTAGAAATGCCGTGCCAAATGAACTTTGCCTTCAGCAGCTGTGCAGTAGAACGGCACGAGGGATGTGAAAGGCCGTGGATGAAATCAAACACCTGGCGGCGCATGGGAGCAGGAATCCAAGGTCACGGTCTACCAGTACTGACGTCACAGAGGAGGGTGGTGTTGGAGACTTCGAGGGGAAAATCTTCCCAACGGAGGGACGTGCAGGATGTCCTACAAGCTTGATACTCTGGATCCTGTCGTTGGGCTTCAGCCAGGGCATTGTAATCCAATCCCAGTTGAACGGCAGCCAACGTGTTTCTTGACAGGGCATCGGCAACGGGATTCATTTTCCCAAGGACGTATTGAAGGGTGCAATTGTATTCAGCCACGGCGGAGAGATGTCGGCGTTGACGGCGGACCAGGCGTCAGACTGTCGAGTGAAGGCGTGCACCAGAGGCATGTGGTCTGTGCGAATGACGAAGGGCGTACCTTCTAAGAAATGGCGAAAGTGATGGACAGCCAAGTGCACCGCCAGAAATTCTCGATCGAAGGTAGAATAGCCTGATTCTGCCTTGGACAGTTTTCTGCTGAAGAAGGCCAATGGGCGGGGCGAGCCTTTGACCACCTGCTCAAGTACTGCACCAATAGCGACGTCGCTGGCATCGGTGGAGAGAAGGAGAGGGGCGTGTGGGATAGGAAAAGTGAGAGCCGCAGCAGTTGATAGGGCCTTCTTTGCATTGCAGAAGGCTGCTTCTTGAAGGGGACCCCACTTCAGGTCCTTTGGCTTGCCCTTGAGGGAGGCGTAGAGGGGAGCAAGAGTGGCGGCAATGGCTGGCAGAAAACGGTGATAATATTTGATCATGCCCAAGAATTCCTGCAGAGCTTTGACGGTCGAGGGCGCGGGGAAATTCTGAACGGCTGCTACCTTCTCAGGGAGGGGATGGACTCCTTCAGGAGTGATACGGTGCCCTAAGAACGACACTTCGTTGGCGCCAAAGGTACACTTGTCGTACCGGACTACAAGGCCGTTTTGTTGCAGGCGGTCGAGCACGATGCGCAGGTGACGGAGGTGTTCCTCTTTAGAGGAGGAGAACACAAGTATGTCGTCCACATAACATACACAGAAAGGGAGGTCCCCTAAGATGCCATCCATGAGACGTTGAAACGTTGCCCCAGCATTACGAAGGCCAAAACAGGAGTAATTGAAGGTGTATGTGCCAAACGGAGTGGTGATGGCGGTCTTGGGGATGTCTTCTGGGTTCATAGTCACCTGATAATATCCCTTCAGGAGGTCGAGCGTAGAGAAAACCTTCGCTTTGTGCAGGTAGGAGGTTACATCGGCAATGTTTGGGAGGGGGTAGTGATCCAGTTCTGTTTGCATGTTCAGGCGCCTGTAATCCCCGCACAGACGGAGGGAGCCGTCTTTCTTCAGAACGATGTGTAAGGGTGACGACCATGGGCTGGAGGCCTTTTGGCAAAGGCCCATTTTCTCCATTTCGGCGAACGTCTGTTTGGCGGCTGCCAATCGTTCCGGTGCCAGACGTCTGAATTTTGCGAAGACTGGGGGTCCCGTCGTCTTGATATGGTGATAAATACCGTGCTTGGCAGGAACCGTGGGCGTTTGGCGAAGTTCTGGACGGAAAACTTCCGGGTACGACGTGAGGAGGTGGGCGTAGGCATCCGTGGGTGCGCTGATGTGGAGAGCGAGGTTAAAGGGGGCGGGTTGAAGAGGTGTCGACAAGTACGAGTCTGCGTTGACCAATCGTTAGTGGGCAACATCGACCAGAAGGTGGAAATGAGAGGGGAAATCCGCACCGAGGATTGGCATTGTGACGTCAGCAACGAGAAACTTCCAATTGAATTTACCGTTTCCGAACGATAATGTGAGGCTCTCGTAACCGTAGGTGGGTATCGCAGATCCGTTGGCAGCTACCAAGTGGACGTCGGCAGATGTAGACAGACTATGTTGTGCCTTGAAGAGTTTCCTTGGCAAAAGGTAACGACAAGCACCCGTGTCTACCAAAACTCACACGCCTGTTCCTGCATCTTGTAAAAAGAAAAGATTAGAAACATGGGAGGCCACCGCCACAAGCGATGGCCTACTTAGACGTTTTTTGGCCACTGACAATCTTTGGCACATTTCTTCACGGTTGCCCCGAATCTGAAGTGGTAGTAGCAAAACTGCGGCGGATGGGAGGTAGTAAGTGGCTGTAGAAGTCGTTCGTTGGGGCGCGAGCGATAGGTGGGTCGTGGGCGGCTTTGTTGCCGCTTCGGCACGTCACGGGGTAGGCGTGTATGTCCTACGGCATTCATGTCAGTTTCGGTTGACGTTGAATAGGCATCCTCGTCGTCAGGGGTGGAGGCGTTGATGGAGGTCTTGAAGTGGCAGTCCATAAGGGCGTCGGCTTTGGTCATCAAGTCCTTTATGGGTAAACTATCGACATCGGGTATGGCAGCGCGTACAGGTTCAGGTAAACGGCGTATCCAAAGGGCACGGAGTAGGTTCACCTCACGAGGAGAGCCGTCTGCGGCAGGTTGAAGGCGAGCGATACTGGTCATTTCCCTGAGGGCAAGCGAAGCCCTTTGGTCCCCCAACGGTTGTTGCGAGAGCTGAAAAAGCTTTGCTATACGAGTCACTCCGGGGTCACCAATTTGACGGCGCCGAGTAAGGTGTGAACTCAAAGGCAGGTTGGAAACGACTGAGTTGTATTATTGTAGAACATTCTCCTTATACACAAAACCTCAAGGCAACAGGACATAACAAGTTCACAAGACAGACAATATTACAGAGGAAAAACCAGACATGAATTTTCATGTTCGTTTTAGTGCGAGGGAAGAGCGAAGATACAAGCATAATATATACAAAAGGAATTATGTACAATTGTGTGAAACACGGTTGGTACAATACAAAAAAATTTTTTGAAGAAGTGAAGTGGAAAAATATAATTTTTTAAATGACAATATAGACGAGAAATGCGGCCAATTAGCAATTCGGAAAATCTCTTCTCTCTGCAAGTTTCGGGTATAATTTTACACAAAATCTGCTTGGAAATCATTGATGCGTATACAACACAGTAGTTATACTTATATTTGCTCTATGGTTGCCATTCTGTTGACAGGTAATGTAATGTTTGCCTGGAATCGGGCTTCATCGAAGTGTTCTCTCATAATAATAATAATAATAATAATAATAATATTATTATTATTATTATTATTACCAGCCAAGCCACAACCCTAGTTGGAAAAGTAAGATGCTACAAGCCCGAGGGCTCCAACAGGGAAAAATAGCCCAGTGAGGAAAGGAAATAAGGAAATAAAGAAATGATGAGAACAAACTAACAATAAATCATTTTAAAAACAGTAACAACGTCAAAACAGATATGTCATATATAAGATATAAAAAGACTTATGTCAGCCTGTTCAATATAAAAACTTTTGCTGTGAGTTCGAACTTTTGAAGTTCTACCGAATCAACTACCCGATTAGGAAGATCATTCCACAACTTGTTCACAGCTGGAATAAAACTTCTAGAATACTGTGTAGTATTGAGCCTCATGACTATTGAATGATTGTTGGTTCCGGTTTCGAAAGAAGGTTTCAAAACTTATCTGGATCCACTCATATATAGTTTATGAAATCTAGTTCTGATTGGCTTTTGACGAGGAATTTAGAAATATATATCAAATAGGTTTTCGAAATAATTGTAGCACACAAGACATAGACAAAAGCTTGGCACTTGCAAGAAAAACTTTTTATTCGCCCAAAAGGAATAGGATAAGTAAACCCAATTTTCTGTCACTACCAAACCATCCTAATTTTGAGTCTATAATCACTCCTTTAAGATTGCTGTGATTTAATACATCATTTTCTTATCAGATTACCATTTGCAGAACTCTAATTTGTAACACACCTGACAGTAATGGAGATATAGTTTATAAGATACCATGTAGATTTGGACATTTTTAAATTGGACAGTCTGGGAAATCTTTAGATAAACGAATTTCAAATCATAAGTATAAGAAAAAAAAGTAATGTCATTTGTTTACATAATAATATATATAATTATCCAGTAGATTGGTAATATTCACAAATTTTGTTCAAAAGAACTGATTTTATAGAGAGAAATGTCATTGGAGCAGCGTTTATATTTTACAGTATGAATAAGGATTTTAATTTATCTCCAGGCATATATAAATTGAATCCTTTTATTTGAATTAGTATTAGGTGTCATTAAAAAGTCGATTTATTCAATAGTTTTTGGCTTGTTTTGTTTAATTAAGTGTTTGTCGAAGGTTCCATTGCTTGTTTTCTTGTTAATTTGTAATTTCAACTTTGATTGGTTTCATCCTCATGTTAAGTGACTTTTGCCTGTTGGGTAGTAATTAGTGTATATATATATATATATATATATATATATATATATATATATATATATATATATATATATATATATATATATATATATATTATATATATATTGATATTATGTGATTTGAAGCCTTTCTTGTATACAGTATACAAACGTGTGTATTTAGTCTTTCCATATAAACGATCTAAGAAGAGGTCCACTGGTGGACGAAACTGTTGAGCATTTCTACATATAGACATCTTTCAATTTTCTTTATGTGGACTACAGTATAGTAAGTTATCTTTGTGCTAAGGAAGATTGCATCTGTAATATATATGCATATATATGCTTCAGAGGCTTTGAAGATGTTGCAGTTCGTCTTACATAATATGTCAGTAATTATTGCTATTTATAGTGTTATTTTGGTAATGAAAAAATGAAAGAAGAATTGTAAGTCTATCAGTAATGATGTCCATCTCTTCATTTTAACCTTTTTATTTCCGTGAAGCCTTTGCTTTTCAGTTCTCAACATAATGTCAGTTGCATATGTTCACTTTCTATGATATCAACAACTAGTGAAATTAATTAGAAATGAGTTCAAAGGCAACCACTCCAAATACTGCTGCTGTTTTATTACTATTATTATCATCATCATCATCTCAAATGAAGCTTTTTTTAATTATGTTTCTTACGAACAAATTTAAGCCAGTTTTCCTTGTGTAAACAATACAGTACATTGACGGAAGAATATTAGTTCTTATCTGCTACAAAGAGATAACATTCGAAATAGCCCAAATGCTTTATCATAGGCTTAAAAAACCTGAGAACAATTGCCTAACATTCGTACCCAGACTACAAATATATCTGATGTAAGGACAAAACAGATGTTATTCTGGGATTTCTGAAGCTGACTTATATATATACATAATATTTTTCGTCTGTATTTTGTAACCCCTGTAGGTCGCTAGCTATTATTGCTTAGTCTTTTGTAATAGTATTTCATTCCATATAACCTGGTGCATTTACATGATTTGGTGTTGATTGCAATTTCTGTGTAGAGTATGTTTAGTGTTGTTTATGACATTGCAATTCTCTTTTTGTTTTCATGTTTATTATTTAATTTTACAATTGCAATTCACCTTTATCTTTGTTCAGCATTTATAAACATAATTGCGATTCCTTTCATTTTTTTTATTGTTTAGCGTTTAGCAATGTAATTCAAATTTCTTTCATAACTTATGTTTAGAGGTTGACGATATAATTCTAACAATTTTCTTTATTTTTCAGCGATGACTTACAGAATGTAGTTGTGATTCTTTTTTCATTTTTATGTTCAGCGTTCAACTATACAATTGAAGTTACTTATACTTTTGTTGAGCATTTAGCAATGACATTTCTGCGAAGTATATCTTTAATTTGAAATATTTGGTGTTTGAAAGCTTTAGAGACAAGAAAACAAGCCTAAAAGATCAGTAAAAGAATACTATGAAGCTATTCAATACTATATAATACAAACACACGTGTATATATATATATATATATATATATATATATATATATATATATATATATATATATATATATATATATATATATATATATTTATATATATATATATGTATATATACACACATATATATATCTATATCTATCTATCTATATGTATATACACACACACATATATATATATATATATATATATATATATATATATATATATATATATATATATATATATATATATATATATATATATATATATATATATATATAATATACATACATACCGTAAAAAGATCGATGAACAAATCATATATACTGTATATACAATATATATATATATATATATATATATATATATATATATATATATATATATATATATATACACTGTATATACAGTATATATGATTGTTTATCGATCTTTTTATTTCATTTTCGAATTAAGGGAAGCCCCCAAAAGCCGTGTCATGAAAACAAGACTAAATTTATTACCTATGGTTATCCATTTACTTCCTTTCGTGTATCTGTTCTTGTGGTTTCTTTGATTTGTAGGTAATTTTGATGAGAGAGAGAGAGAGAGAGAGAGAGAGAGAGAGAGAGAGAGAGAGAGAGAGAGAGAGAGAGAGAGACTAGAAGATGAATTATTGGTTTAATTATTGTAAACAATAACGAAACCCTCTCCCTCAGCGAATGATGTTCGCCATTTTTTTTTCTGGATAAAATATGGTTACACAGATTTTTTCTTTGTGAATAAAAAATATTAGAGTATCGAAACTGGTACGTATAGTCTCTTTTTTACTACTATTAATCCTTATGCTGTCTGGAGACTGAGCGAAATCCGGGACCAGTACGTCCTAGATTTCGTCAATGTCGTCTTCTGTATTGCAATATTCGTGGCCTTCATGCAAATATTCAAGACCTTACAGTTGCGTCCAGACAGTATGATATTCTTTTGTAATCAGAAATTTTGGTTTCTAATATGAGGCACTCATCAGAGCTCTTTATAACTAGTATTAAGAAGCCCATAATGTTGAAACATGATGCCATCCCTAGGGCCAAGGGAATGGTGGTGTATATTAGGACCGAGTACCCTGCTTCTCATAAGTCTTGCTATGAATGTAGATTTCATGAGATTCAGGTAATAAAAGTTTGTGGGAGGCATAACAATTTTTATTTGTGCTCCATCTACCGGAATCCAGACATGGATGATTCCATCTTCGATTGTCTTCTTACCATTATGGCTAAGATACAAGAAGATGATAAAAAGGGTTATTTTGTCTTTGTTGGTGATTTTAATGCTCACCATAGGGAGTAGTTAAGTTCTATCTTTCCTACCGATGGCCATAGCATAAAAGCTTTAGACTTTGCCTCTGAATCAGGCTGTGAGTAAATCATAAGTGAAGTTACTCACAGGTGACAGGTCTGGTAATTGTTTGGACCTCGTATACAGTGACTCCCCCGGTGTTATAACTAGTAAGGTTGGTTCTCCAGTCGGGAGACTCGGGACATCTGATCATGCCTTGATTTCATAAGTAGTGAAGACTGAGCAGCCTGTCCCTGATGTATCATACTCTTGTAAAATTTATATGAAATCTCAAGCAGACTGGAATGGGATTTTGCATGATCTTTTGTGCTTGAATTGGTCACAATTTTATAGTAGTGTTGATCCTGTTGTCCCTTAGAATGAGAATCTTGTCAACGTAATTGATAGGCGTATCCCTTCTCGTGTGCTAAGGTACCGAGTGAAGGACAAACCGTGGTTGTGATGATTGTAGACGTGCTTATTTGGAGAAGCAGGAGGCCTATCATCTTTGGAAGGGTAATAGATCAGATTTGACCTGGAATAACTATACTCGAGCTTTTGCTCACAGAGTTTATGCCTCATCTGAAAAGGAATACAATTTATCCATAAAAGAAAACCCTTTCTGGTACAACTCAGGAACATAAATGGTGGTCTACCCTTAAATCTGCACTCTTTGGTGTAGATGTAACAGTTCCTTCTTTACTTAAACCAGATGGCAAAGTCACTCACTGTCCAAAGGAAAAGGCAACCCTTTTAGCTGATGCTTTTGACAGTAAACAGAGTAATGAAAAACTTGAACTTCCTCAATCTTATTTTCCTGAGGCTAAACTAACTAGTTTAGCTTTTCGATCTCGTGAAATTAAAGCTCTGTTGATGAACCCTGATGCTTGTGAAGGTGGTGACCCAAATGGTATTTTTCCTTTTTTTTTTATAAAGATTTGCAGATTTCTTAGCTCCAAAGTTATCTGTTATTTTGCGCAAGTTAGCAAGAAGAGGAGCTTTTAGCACTTGTTGGAGAATTGGTAATCCTACTCCTTTATGTAAATGTTTTTGTGGTAGCTCAAGTCCAACTGATTACCGCCCAATTTCCATAACTCCCATATTATCTAAAGCTTTTGACTGTCTTTTGGCAAAACGTCTTAATAAGTTTGCTGAAGGTAATCATCTATTCCCTAGATTGCAGTTTGGTTTTTGTAAAGGCCTTGGAGCATGTGATGCCCTTCTTACAATCTCCAATGCTGTACAGAAATCCCTTGATTGGGGTCAGGAAATTCGTATGATTGGCCTTGATTTTAGTGCTGCCTTTGATCGTGTTAATCATGATGCCCTTGTTTTCAAACTCAAACAGTTGCGAGTGGGTGCGTTTCTTAGGATTATTATTGATTTTTTAAGTAATAGATCTCAGAGTTGTTGTTGTTGATGGGCACCATAGTGAGTATAGGAATGTGTTATCTGGTGTTTCACAGGGTAGTGTTCTTGGCCCATTACTTTTCATACACATAGCATGTGGTTTGGTCTAGAAAACAAGCTTGTTGCATATGCAGATGATGCTACTCTCTTTGGATCAATTCCATCCCCTGAATGTAGATCCGGGGTTGGTGAATCCCTTAATAGAGATTTAGCTAAAATTAGTGCATGGTGCAAATTATGGGGCATGAAGTTGAATCCTAATAAAACTCAAAGTATGATTGTAAGTCCCCGGTAGGTCAAGGACAGTGGCTCCTCAACATCCGGATCTCAGTATTGATAATGTTTCTTTAACTTTGTATGACTCTTTTATAATTTTAGGTGTGATTCTCGACAGCAAATTTACTTTTGAGAAACACATAGGTCTGTCTTCTTCAATTGCAAAAAAAAAAAAAAAATGGCTTATTGAGAATCTTTCGAGATTTTTGGTGATCAATCTATTCTGAAGTTTTTTTAATTCTTTCATTCTACCTTGTTTCGAGTATTTTTCTCCTGTCTGGTGTTCAGCTGCTGATTCTGATCTTAATTTGTTGGACAGAAACTTACGATCTGTCAAATTTCTTATTCCTGATCTATATATTAATCTTTGGCACCATCGTTCAATTAGTTCATTATACATGTTGCATAAGATTTTTCATGACTCTGACCATCCTTTACATTGAGGTCTTCCTGGACAATTCAATCCTGTTCGTAATACTAGGCAGGCAGTTGATTCTAATAGCCAGGCCTTCTCCATCATGAGGCTCAATACTACACAGTACTCTAGAAGTTTTATTCCAGTTGTGACCAAGTTGTGGAGTGATCTTCCTAATCAGGTAGTTGAATCAGTAGAATTTAAAAAGTTCAAAGTTGCAGCAAATTTTTATGTTTTTATGTCGAACAGGCTGACATAAGTCTTTTTATAGTTTATATATATGACATCTGTTTTGACGTTGTTACTGTTTTTAGAATGATTTATTATTAATTTGTTCTCATCATTTATTTAATTCCTTATTTCCTTTCCTTGCTGGGCTATTTTTCCCTATTGGAGCCCTTGGGCTTATAGCATCTTGCTTTTCCAACTAGGGTTGTAGCTTGGATAGTAATAATAATAATAATAATAATGATAATAATAAAAAGTAGCTACCACATTCATAGGGATCTTGAGATCTATCAGGTAAGGGCTATGTCAAAATGCTATTTTTTCCTTAAAAATGGGATTCTTTTATGGTTAAATCTTTGTTGGTCTTTCCATTGCATTAATAGAATGTGAGGCCCATTACATTTACAACAGAAGTCGTGCAATGTTTTTCTTGGTGTTTTCAAGCTATGCAAAATTCAAATTTGGAGTGATTACTGTCAATTCATGCAATTCAGTAATCAATTATCTGCAACTGACAGTCCTTATTATCGTCTCATCAAAATGGCACTGAAGCAATTATCATTAATTAATAAATTTAGTTTAAATAAAGCATGTTTTGATTTTCATCAAGTTGGTTCTCGTGTTATTATTATGGTTATTGGACAAATAAGTGGGAAAGGGGAAGATTAATTCTGGGGAGGTGGTGGTAGGTGAAGGTATAAATGGGTGAAGGATGAAGGAAGTGGGAGTGGTTATAAAAGGGGTAGACCCCTTTGCTGAAGTTGTTTTTATTAAGGTTCTTTGGTAGTCATCATTGTAAGGCAGGTTGGCAGTTAAACAATGTTTTTTTGGTTTGGTCACCGTCCTCTGCTGCTGTTCTGGTCGGCTATAAATGTTCTCTTCTTTCCCTCTGCTGTTCTTCAGCTTCTGGCGTTCAAATCACCTTCTGTTGACTTTGTCTTCTTTTTAGTTACTCCATGGAACCACATGAAGAATGTGGTAGTAGGAAAAGTGATGAAGTGAGTAACCTCTGATCGAAGTGATAAGGATCAGAGAGAAATTCAGTAATTTTATGAAGACAGAAAGGATCAATCAGCAGGGGAAATATCTCAAGTTGTTTGCTCAGACTTTTTTTCCAATACTGTGCGGCATAGTCTGGATCTTCTGCTGGCCCCTCCATGGCTGGCAGAAATATTAGTCAGTGGCCGTGTCCTCTTCCTTGGAGATTTCTCCTTCTTCCCATGGTTCCAATGTTGATTTTTTCCATTTTCTCAAGGGTTTTGCGTGCCAGCTTGTGGAGTCTTAACGTACATTGCCTGTAGTTTATATCTCTTATGTAGGTCTTGCTGGGTATTGTAGTTATGAAGGTTTCTCCTTAGAGGCCCTTCTTGTGAACTTATTATGAATTGGTTTTATCCTGTGCATGTAGCTCTTGCATAATAGTCATAGCTGGGTTGCTGTAGATACATCCTTGAAGTGCCGTAGTTTTTAGCTGTTACTTGTACTTACCTAATCCTGTTGTTCCTATTGTCACTCCTGATACTTTTATCGAGTTGTTCAAGGGTATGGCCCTGTCCTCTACTCGTACTGCTGCTGGTTTCCTGGCTCCGACTGGTAGTATAGTAGTTGAAACTTCTCTTGGCTTGTAGTGATCTCCTACTTCTGCTCATACTCGTTGACTCTGAATATTTCCTTCCAGCATTTGCTGCCAGCATTAGCTTACTTTTTTGTTGGGTAGGTCACAATCTGGGTAGGGTCGTTGGCGAATATTATTTGTTAACATTCTGCCAAAGGTGCTAGTATGTCTCATGTGTAGAAGTATAAGAGGATGGGCGCCAGCACAGTACCCTAGGGGACGCCACTATTCAGTGGAAATTCCATCCCAAAAGAACTTTGCACTCATATCCTCGCTTTCCTGTCATTCAGTTAACTGCAGGGGATTTTTAGTGAAATCTCGGGTAAGTCCACTTCTGATAGCTTGTACTTTAAGTCATTGTGCCATACTTTATCAAAAGCTTTGGTGATGTCCCTGGAGACCACGTTACAGCCTTGATCCTGGAGTCGAGCCATGGCGATGATTTTGTACAATGCACCCATGGCTGTCCGAGTGCCTAACCATGGGTAAATCCTTACTCACTGTTGTTCATTAGGCCATTTCTTTCTGGGAACTTTACTAGTCTTTCCTTCAGGACTTGCCTTAATTCATTTTTTGTGTTATTTTAAGTCTTTCTTTTTTTATTTGGGCGAGCTGTTACCATGGTGTGATGGTGGAAGGACTAGCATCCAAGGCACTTGTGGTTGGAGCTTCCACAGTTGTCGTATCTGTGCTGTGTACTGCTGCAGTTTTGTTTTCTTTGTCTTTTGCACAGTTCCTCTCTGCATGGTCACCAGAGTAATACCACATGTTTCAGGAAGGACCGAGATCTTTTCTATAGCTTTTTGCACATTATTGTACTTTTGATTTTTACTTTCATGATAGTGGTGTCAGAAACCACTATACTTCTACTTACTGTAATTATTGCACCTTAATAGTTTTTGTTTAATGACACCATTAAGTTCTTCTAGAATGTGCTTTTCTACTTTTCCTACAACAAAAGTTATTTCTGCCTTCATTTCTGAGGCTTCAATTACTTGCAGGTGATTGCTCTTAAATAGATCTTTGATTTCTGTTTGCATTAACTTGGTCACTGTTTCATCATTTGTAATCATATGAACCCTGTATTTATAGATTTTACTTTATCGGCACCAACGTTGCACTGCTTTAGTAGCTGCCATAATTTTGGATATCTTCCCTCACCACACTGTTAGTTCCATGCACACACAAGCTTATGCAGGCCGTGATCAGTGCATTACCTCATATCGGCACTTGATTTTAGCGAGGATAGGGTTCCTTCTACTATCGATCACAGATCGAAATAGAGAGGACCCTGGGTCATGACCAAGGTCAGTTGGTGAGGACTTGATCCCTCCTACGAGTAAGTCACTCCCTATAAAAACGGAGGGTTTGTATTTACGCCAGAACAAATAACAAATTTGTAAGTAATTTGTATTTTTCCTAGTATACAAACCTGGAGCTATTTATACAAATTGGCCCGCCACCCTGTCCCCCGATTAGTCCTGCCATAAGGCAAAGTGGTTACTCAGCCCAGAAGTGTGAGTGAGCGGGGTAGCCAGTCTACCCCATCCCCACCTGCTAACTAGCGAATGGGGTAGTTATCCCTCACTAAAATTACCATGGCTCGTCTTTCAGCTATGCCGAAAGTATACTCCTATAAATAGTTCCAGGTTTGTATACTAGGAAAAATACATATTACTTCCAAATTTGTTATATTTATATGAATATATTCATCCTCAAGAATCAGTTGGTCATCCTTAACGGATTTTGAGCAAAGGGAAAAATCTATTTTTGGTGATATGGCCATGTCGTCCTGATGGAAGGTTCCTTTAGGTAGCTTTCTAAGGGATATTTAGCTACAGTGATACACCCAGAGAATTAACCATAGGTCTCCTGAATTCTAATTCCTGGCGTGAGTATCCTTAATATAACTTTAAGGATATCGCATAATATCAGGGGACGTATTTTTTGATACAACACATGGTAATCTTCACCCCAAATAGATTTTACTCTTTGAGGGGGAAAAGTGGCGAAATGAAGGGGAGCCGTTATCAAGGTACCTGGTGGATCCCCTCCCTGTACTTCTACGGCGCCTTATTCCTTGTTGCATTTAAGCAGGAATAGCCGCAGATAGAGTAGTTTCGGGTGGGGTCTTTCATTTTATAGTTTTTTACTCCTTATAAGAGAAGGGAGGGTCCATCAGGACGACATGGCCATATCACCCCAAAAATAAATTTTTCACTTTGCTCAAAATGTGTTTTTTGGGCTCAGCCATGTACTATATCTGTGGGTTTGTATAAGTGCCTTGACTTTGAACAAGTTCCTTATATGGTCTCCTAGACCTTATATATATGACATTACCGTTATTTGTCATATCCACTAAGTTTGGAACTAACTTACGGCTTCCTGCCTATGGAAAAACTTTTTTACTTGAAATCATGCAATGATATACAAATTAATGGTGACAGGGTAAATTGAAGAAATCGTTTAATTTATATTTAATTACAACAGTCAAAATGAAATAGAAAATTTATAACTGAGGAAAATAAAATTTAATCCCTTTGCTTGAGAGAATCCTTGTCCTTTGTGCACTGTAACCCTTCCAAACCGTGCTATATTCTTGGAGAGATGACCTTACGCCAGACACCACTCCAGCACAACATGGTCACCACTGAATTTTTCCATAACCTGACAATTACAAAGAAATATCTATAATAAAGGTCATGGCCATCTATGGTTTAGACTAAGGCGTAAGCCTTAAATGTTTTTACTTAAATGTAAATATATAAAATGTAATAAATTAGATAGCAAAGACCGTAATATCCTTAGTATTTAGCTAAGTTTTAGGCTAGCCTGATACAAATATAAAGTTATTTACTAGGTTAAATGCCTAGCTTAAAGTTTAGTATAAGTTTTTTTCCAGTGCTTAGTCTACTTAGCCAATATGTAAGCAAGCTCAATAGCCCAGTCTAAAGTTTTTAGAAGTTTTTTAACGTTAATATATAAAAGAACTGAGTTACTCGTTAGCTTAACCTCTGATACTTAAACCTCGTTAAGTTTTACAAAAGTTCACAAGAAAATAACACTAATAACAATTATCAAGTTCCTTCTAAATATCACGAACTATCAGGTAATATTTTATAGGACGTGCAAGTTAGGTTAATGAACCGACAAAGTTCATATATAAGCAATTTGAAAATCGACTGAAACACGCGTAAATGTAACTCGATTCTTACCTCCAAACTGCTAAAAACCCGTCTCCTTTCTCTCCCCAAATCCTTCGGTAGTTTTGTTGAATTTCGCCTTCATCGTCAATGGCAGCTGTCCTCGGCAAACTTCTTAATAGTAAATCTTCATATTAATTATACCATTAAACTCTGTCATCCATGAAGACTATAAGCAGATTGGCTGATACACAAAAAACATGTAGGAGTGTTCAACAA
Source organism: Palaemon carinicauda (assembly GCF_036898095.1). Lineage (NCBI taxonomy): Eukaryota > Metazoa > Arthropoda > Malacostraca > Decapoda > Palaemonidae > Palaemon > Palaemon carinicauda. The sequence goes on along the minus strand of NC_090734.1, from coordinate 112,255,626 downwards.
CAGGTCCTGTCGTTCTGGTCTTCGAGTCACAACTGCTATTCTGCGTTTTGGCAGTTATATCGTCACCTCTTCTTCGAGACATTATATGGTCGCCTCTGCTAAACTTTGTTATTTCGTTTATAGCTTTGGGTTTGAAAAGGTTAATCAAGAAAATATTTATCATGAATCAGCCAAATTAACTTTATGAAGATGAACTTTAGCCACAATAAAGTAATAATAGTAAATCTAAATAGCTAATTACAACTTGGTGATTACGATTCATGAGAAGTAGAAGGAACTCAAAACATAAACTCCTAAATCCCATGCTTAACAAGAAACAAAATATTTTAAAAGGTATCCAGGAGTTTATATAAATAAAAGAGAAATAACATACTGTCAAGTAAACAATAAATGTGAAATATATCTTTGATATATTTTGTATACTCCCAGCAACAATTTGATTAAAGTTTACTAAGTTTAATCAAAGAAACCATTTGTTCACCCTTTACTCACTCCCAGCAACAATTTCATTACACACTCTTTATAGCCCATGTGTATCTTACCCCAAAGAATATGGTAATATACATAACCATGTAAGCCTATTATACTAGGCCCTCTTGAACCAAGAGTTCTGTGTTTCTCATAGATTCAAGTGCAGCGGTCCTTTTACTTCTCTCTCTGACTTTTAATTGATCAATAGGTAATTCAGTTTCAACTTCAACAACAGTATGAAATCCTTCTTTAGGAAGAAGCAAAATGAGTGAATCTGTCGTCCTGTACACAACTTCACGAGACTTACCCTTAAGCACACGAGCTGCTTTTACTTCCCCTAGGTGATTTACTTCTGTCTTCTTTACTATACCAAGTGGATAAGTACTTGGTTTGCTTGCGTCCTCTTTTAACAGAACAATATCTCCAACAGCCAAGGTTTTATGATTGACAGGTCTGTAACGATCCCTTTTATCTACTGCTTGATTAATGAGAGTTGCAAGAAATTCTGAATGATATGCCTCAACTAGTCTGTTTCTAGCTTGTCTAAGCTTATAGTAATTATCCTTAACATCATCAATAGCACTACTACCAGGCACCCAATTGGTGTCATCTGAAGAAGAATTCTGCAACTCGGGAATAATGTTCACTGATACCAGATCATAGCCTTTAAGTAAACACTCGGGAGTTATTGGTTTTTCTACATTATCAATACAAGCATCTCTCAGACTATCCTTAAAAGCAATTGGTCTTTTGTTAATAAGATGGACAGTTTGACAAATAAGGAAGTAAAAATCTTGATAATCAAGCACAGTGTTCTTAATAGAACTAAAAATTAGCTTTTTCACCATTTTTACACAGCTTTCAAATAGCGAACCCAAAGAACTATTACCTTTGGCATAATGCTCGAACTTCAGGGGCTTAATGTCATTTTCTTCAAAGAAGGCATGCGTTTCAAAATCGTTGAGAAAGGTTCCAATGATTCTACTACCAGCAGTTAGCTGGGATCCCAAATCAGATATGCAAAATTCCGGGATGCCAAACTCATATATGTGTAGTTGGAAGGCCTTGAGAAAGTCTCGAGTATCAGCAGATAAACATATCTTCAAGTTGATGGCACGACTCCACAAACATGTCACGCATAATAACCAAATCTTCTTCCTTTCACCATTCCATATTACTGTATAAGGACCGATGTAATCTATGAAAATATACCTGTATGGAATAGGTGGTGGATTGCTCTGAAAATCCCTATAGGCACTCTGATTTGCTTTGATTGGTCTCTCATTAAGCCTTCTACAAGTTATACATTCTCTAAGTACCTTCTTTACTGTGGAATAAAAGTGGATTATCCAAAATTGCTTACGTAACTGAGCCAAGATCGAATACACACCAGCGTGTCCTAGACTAACATGCATATCACGAATAAGCAATTTAGTTAGCAAACCATGCTTAGGTAACAGCACAGGAAAGAAAATCTGTTCGTTTCTTCCGAATTTACTCCGGATTCTTAGCAAAGTGTCTTTGCTCTGGAAAATATTCATTTGAGTTACCAAATTAGGAATGTTTCTTTTTAATGTATGACTTTTCTTGAAGAATTCACAAACTTCTGGGAAGTTATTTTCCTGTTCTTTACCTATTATCTGCCTACATGCTAAAGCATAAAGATTTTTCTCCTTGACACAATTTCCCCAATGAACGTCGATTCCTTTATTTGTTAGTTTTTCTCTGATGGTTTTGATGAATTTCAACACCATCCTATGAACAGTTGCTAGCTTATGGAAACTGGAAAACTTAGTCAGGGGTATCAAGTGTTCAATGCTATTGATGTCTTTCTTGTTATTTTCTTTACTTTCAGAATCTGTTGAGACAGTGATTAAGGAAGTATCTTCCCTTTCAGGGCCGGGTACTTCATCTCTCTTTTCAAGGGGGTTTGGCACCTTGAAACTAAACTGAACCTCATCTTTATGAAGTTTCTTAAGAAACTCGGGTCCACCATGATACGCAGTCTTCTGAAGTCTCCTGTATGAGACACATCTACTAATATAATCTGCAGGATTATCATATGCATTCACAAATGAAAATGTTATTGGGAAAACTTGGCACAAGTCACCTATAGCTTTCAACCTATTTTGAATAAAAACTCCTTTTTCTGCAATTTATCATACTTATATGTATAAGAGTAAAGCCAATTAAGAGCAACCATACTGTCTGAATATATCACCATGCTCACAATTTTGATTGGAGTAACGACTGATTGACCAGCAAGTTCTTGAAATAAACTGATTACAGTCTCTGTGGCTAGTCCCAAAGCTTGAAATTCAATTACAGGAATGGTTTTCTTCTCTAACTGTTTGTTAACGACCCTGCTCTTGGCTGTCAAAAAACTTGTATTACCATTGAAGACATTTACAATATACACCACAGTTCCATAAATATCCTTACTTGCATCTGAAAATGCTACTAGTTTATAAGTACCATCTCTCCTACCTAGGAATCTAGGAATTACTACTTTAGGAGTAGAATTCACCTGTTTTCCAATAAGTGTCCATTCCCTTTTTAATGTTTCTGAGAGAGGGCTATCCCATGTGATAGTCTTGTCTTCTTGAAGCTTTTTAAGAAACAGCCTGGCCCTGTTCAAGATTGGTCCATAGATATTAAATATATCATAGATACTATTCAATGTTGACAAAATTGACCTCTTTGTGCTAGCTTGCGTATCAAGGAAAATCTTACCAGGGCCTAGTGAGTCTGCTTCCCTATCCAAACCCATGCCGAGCAACTTTACCTCTTTGGGTGTTTCACTATCATAATCTCGGTCAATCATTTCTTGCAGTTCTGCATCGTTTGTTACGAATTGTTGCAATTCAAATTTGTATGGTCCAAAGATATTAGGGAGACAGTAGTACGCTTCATATAAAGCCTTGGCAGAGTTACACAAATATGACCCATTGTCCATATAAATGGTATTATACAGCGATTTCTTTAAGTTAACCATTTCCTCGTTGTCACTCTCAACATCCAATATCAAGATTTTGAACAAAGCTAGCATGAGATGAAAAGGGCTAGGCCTTAGGCCAAAACTTAAACGCTTGTTCCTATAGCCCACAACAGTAAAGTCACCCTTAAGAATATTTCGATACCATAAGAACAACAATCTATTCTGATCCTCTTCCTTGAGTCCTATCATCAAAAATGCCTTTTTCAAGTCAAAACAAATCATATGGGTGTCAAATCTCTGCATAATCAGAGAAGTTGCAATTTTGTGATTCAGACAAGGGCCTGGAAGCATACACTGATTGTGACTATAAGTGATCTTCGCAGATTTGTTTTTCTCACATAAGTTAGACAGAAACACGTCTCGACACTTGGTCGTGTCTTTGGCCATTTTGAACACAGGCATATGAGGCAAGAAACTAGCTTCTGGATGTTCATTTATAAAAGAATGAATATCTTCAATTTTCTCTATGATTCCCAGATTTTGTTGCTCTTTAAATACATCATTAACCATCTTTAAATGCTCAGGTTTATTCTTCATACGTGTTAAATTAGACTTCAGTATCATCTGGGATAAATTGAAGTTCTTCCCTAACAAATGGGATATGTTGTTGTTCCACATCAGTGGCATTACTAGTCTACCTTCTTCATCTCGTTCTGTACTATCAAGAACATACTTTACTAGCTTTTTATTGGTTTCTGTGTCATCTTCAGATAGCTGGGATTTTTCATAGTCCAGATATTCGATGCATTGCTTTTCAAGCATTTCTTCCGTAGCTTTAATCAATTCAGACTGCTTTAGCTTACCCTTTTTGTTAAAAATAGCATAGGTTGAATTAGTGTTAGCTTCTTGAACTTTGATACTCGCCGGTGATCTGTTGGAAATCAAGTCAACATCGTCATCTCGAAGTTCAGACTGAGAGACTGCCAAAAAGCTATGTCTATCGAGGAATCTTAATTGTCTATTAGTCTGGGCAGCTTCCCCTTCCATACAGTGTGTGTCTCCTTGAGTGCTAACCGCAGTATGTGAACTATTTCCAATATTAATGTTAGGTAAATAACCCAAGTTTTTCATCATTCTGTTAATATTACCTGTGAGCATGACACCAACTGGAGTGTCAAGATACACAGAGGGATTGCTTAATCCAAATTTGTGTGTAGTTAGCGACAGCAAAAAGTCAGCATCATTTCCCAAGATAAGACCAATGTTACCAATAGTGTCCACACTACCACTAAGAAACTTATCTGCTAAAATGTAATGTCTATCTTGAAATTCTTTAACAACGACATTTAAGCCCTCCAGTTTCAACTCTATATCAATACTGGGTACAACAACTGCTTCGATGGAATGCCATTCCCTACCTAACTTGAGAGGTACATTAACAATATCAGTTACAAAGTCCCTAGTAGAATTAAAACCATGAATAGTCATATAGACGTTTTTTGCTAGGACAGGGAACTTCATATGGTTTACATGCTTATTACAAATAAAATTTCTCTGGCTACCACAATCTCGTAAAACTCGAACCACATTATTTTCTTCAGCCACAGAACATGTAAAAGTTGGTAAAATTGCAGCACCACCAGTAACATTTTGATAAATTTCAGCTAATGTGAGGCTATTTAAAGTATGCTTCGGTTCTGGCTTTTTCCCACTAGTATGCATAGAAGTTTCAGTGGATTCAGTATTACTAGAATCAGAAGCTTTAGTACTGGAACTATTAAGCCTCTCCTTAGCAACACACAGGTATGTAAAATGCCATCCACTGCAATTTCTACACCTTTGGGTAAACTTGAATTTACACTGACGAGTCACATGATTATGATAGCCACACCTAACACAAGCATTCAGCTCTTTAAGTTTCTCTACTTTCATTTTAGGATTCGCAAAAACTGGGCAATTTACTAGCAAATGTGCGGTATCTTGCTTACCATCCTTTGTACATAAGATACATGACTTATATTTAGGGCTAACACTAACTTTGGTTGCGAGAGTTGTGCTTGATTCTATATTCTTAGTCCTAGTTTTCTCCTTTTGCTCAACATTTCTTTCATTCGTTCTGTTATACCTCTCAACAGCCTCAAATATGTTACTTTCAATCTCACTTAATGAGGGTTTGCTTTCATTTGTTATCTGAATTAGTAAAGATTGAAAGCGATCATTAAGACCATGCCATATGAAGTATTGGAGAACATCGTCAACTTTGACGTCAAGCTTTTTGAATGCATTCATAATAGTTTTCATCGAGGCTACAAAGGCATATGGATCACCTGATAAAGTTAACTTCAATTCTACAAGTTTCTTAATTGCATCATATTTTTGTGTTAATGGAGTTGCAAATGCTTGCAATAATAATTTCTTTGCCTCGTCATATGACTGGTTATCAATATCAAGAGAATCCACAAGTGCCTTTGGAGACTTTGACAACTGATTTCGTAGATACATAAACTTTAAGTGATTTGACCAATTTTGTTTGTCAGTCAATTTTTCAAATTCATAAAAGAACTTTACTAAACACTGACCCTTGGTGTTGTCATATTCAGGTAAAGGAACTTGAGGCATCCTTAACTCATTCTTAAGGTTAACTACCGGGGTAGGCGTGGTTACAGTTTCTAAACTAGAAGCCTGTTGCCTTTGTAAACTTAACAAAGCCGACATTATCTTTTTCTGGTAGTCTTCATCTGTGAAAATCTTTTGTTCAATGGAGCTTTCGTCTTCCTTATCTATGACATAGTTCAATATTTCCTGGTCTAACCCTAACAGTTCTTTTTCTAACTGTTCAAGTCTGTGAATATACAAAAGCCTATCTTGTTCAGACAATCCTTCGAGATTCGATTGAACTGTATTATATATCTTTGTTACTCTTTGCCGAGCGTAAGAACGCCGTTTCTTCAATATATCCTCAGACATGTTAATAATTCTACAACGTTAATCTAATACCAAACCTAGATAAACACAAATCAAAGTTTCCAGCAATTACGAATATTTATCCGTGTTACAAGACATATATTCACTTCAATAAAAATATTCAAATAATGAGCACAAATTTGATGCTTTCACTACATATACCAATAAGCCTATATCAAATATGAAAAATAAAGAAGCCGAGGACAGCCCCACCCACAATAAAAGGCTTACAACACAAAGGACAGGGAGGTTAAGGATTGCACGAATCCTGTCACGGTCGCCATATGGAAAAACTTTTTTACTTGAAATCATGCAATGATATACAAATTAATGGTGACAGGGTAAATTGAAGAAATCGTTTAATTTATATTTAATTACAACAGTCAAAATGAAATAGAAAATTTATAACTGAGGAAAATAAAATTTAATCCCTTTGCTTGAGAGAATCCTTGTCCTTTGTGCACTGTAACCCTTCCAAACCGTGCTATATTCTTGGAGAGATGACCTTACGCCAGACACCACTCCAGCACAACATGGTCACCACTGAATTTTTCCATAACCTGACAATTACAAAGAAATATCTATAATAAAGGTCATGGCCATCTATGGTTTAGACTAAGGCGTAAGCCTTAAATGTTTTTACTTAAATGTAAATATATAAAATGTAATAAATTAGATAGCAAAGACCGTAATATCCTTAGTATTTAGCTAAGTTTTAGGCTAGCCTGATACAAATATAAAGTTATTTACTAGGTTAAATGCCTAGCTTAAAGTTTAGTATAAGTTTTTTCCAGTGCTTAGTCTACTTAGCCAATATGTAAGCAAGCTCAATAGCCCAGTCTAAAGTTTTTAGAAGTTTTTTAATGTTAATATATAAAAGAACTGAGTTACTCGTTAGCTTAACCTCTGATACTTAAACCTCGTTGAGTTTTACAAAAGTTCACAAGAAAATAACACTAATAACAATTATCAAGTTCCTTCTAAATATCACGAACTATCAGGTAATATTTTATAGGACGTGCAAGTTAGGTTAATGAACCGACAAAGTTCATATATAAGCAATTTGAAAATCGACTGAAACACGCGTAAATGTAACTCGATTCTTACCTCCAAACTGCTAAAAACCCGTCTCCTTTCTCTCCCCAAATCCTTCGGTAGTTTTGTTGAATTTCGCCTTCATCGTCAATGGCAGCTGTCCTCGGCAAACTTCTTAATAGTAAATCTTCATATTAATTATACCATTAAACTCTGTCATCCATGAAGACTATAAGCAGATCGGCTGATACACAAAAAACATGTAGGAGTGTTCAACAACAGGTCCTGTCGTTCTGGTCTTCGAGTCACAACTGCTATTCTGCGTTTTGGCAGTTATATCGTCACCTCTTCTTCGAGACATTATATGGTCGCCTCTGCTAAACTTTGTTATTTCGTTTATAGCTTTGGGTTTGAAAAGGTTAATCAAGAAAACATTTATCATGAATCAGCCAAATTAACTTTATGAAGATGAACTTTAGCCACAATAAAGTAATAATAGTAAATCTAAATAGCTAATTACAACTTGGTGATTACGATTCATGAGAAGTAGAAGGAACTCAAAACATAAACTCCTAAATCCCATGCTTAACAAGAAACAAAATATTTTAAAAGGTATCCGGGAGTTTATGTAAATAAAAGAGAAATAACATACTGTCAAGTAAACAATAAATGTGAAATATATCTTTGATATATTTTGTATATGCCCCCTGCAGGGAAATTGTCGACTTCGACTATAAGGGTTCAAAGTTTGTATTTTTGTAGGAACACGAGGGAAGCTTCTTGAGATTACCAGGTTGTTCTTTTAGAAATTTACTGACAAGATTTTATTTTAGGGAAAATAAAAGGCTCTGGACCATTTTATTCGTACTTCTAAGGGCGAAGAAGACGCAGATACATTTTTATAGTTTTTTATTTTCATAGACAAAAGATAAAAACAATTTGCAGTGTATCACTAGAAAGAATCTATCCTGCATATTTGAACATCTTGGTATATATATATTTTATAACCTGTAAGGGAAGAATATACATATATTAGTTCATTGGTAAATGCCACTCAATTTGTGAAATTAAATTGTTCGATTTCACTTAGATATTGGATATGCTTCAACACTGTACAAATGTTCACACGGCACTGGTGTCATTGGTTAGATTCTGCACCTATATAGAACAGTCCGTAAATCACTGTAATGATTCCACTAAAAGGTGCTAACACCTGTTCACCCAATACACTGTTAAGTCCCAAAACAGTCCACTGTTCATCACAGCACTAGACGACAGGCTTTATAACACTACCTGCCGCCACCACAAAGTGTTTTATTTTATGCACTTGCTTTGCATAATATTTATAGAAGACTCTGGATGATTTCTAACCCATGTGTTGAAAGAAGTTCAACGAGGAAACAACTTTTCTAGGATTGTGACCTGCGGGTGTACTGTCAGGATCCGCTCTGCGAATAAAGTAGGCGAGTTTTGCCCTCAATTGTTTTAGGGATAGGTTCGATCCTGAGGTTTCACCTTGGAAGAGCTGTCCCTCCTTGAAGTCTGAAGTTCTTCGAAGATAAACCTCAAGACACTCTACAGGACATAGAGAGACATCTTCCCTCAGAGGGCAGATTCTCCAAGGACCCCACCTTTGGGTGGGCAGCTCGTTTTTGGCGAGAAAGGTAGGATCGGGAAAAAGGTTCAGTTCTCCCTCTTCTGTGAACTGAATATGGCCTTTGTTCCTGGATAAAGCCACTATTTCACTAACTCTAGCCCCTGAGGCTATAGCGAACAGGAATATCACTTTTTGTGTTAGATCCTTTAGGGTACAATCCTCATTGTTCAAATTCGAAGCATAGCGCAAGACTTTGTCCAAAGACCATGATATGGGCTTCGGAGGGGTTGCTGGCTTGAGTCTAGTGCATGCTTTTGGAACCTTATTGAAGATTTCACTTGAAAGGTCCACCTGAAAGGCGTAAAGAAGAGGGCTAGTCAAAGCTGACTTACACGCAGTTATTGTGGTGGAAGCTAGGCCTTGTTCATGAAGGTAGATGAAGAAGGATAGGCAGAAATCTATTGAAATTTCTGTCAGTTTCATTGTTTTCACGAAGGAAACCCACTTCTTCTAAGACAATTCGTATTGTCTTCTAGTTGACTTTGACTTGTATTCTTCTATAAAGTCGATGTTGTCTTTTGAGATCCCGAACCTTTTTTTAGCCACTAAGGACAGAAAATCATGAAATGTAGGTTTTTGGTTCTCAAGGATGAAGCGTAGACATTCGACTTCTGAACCAGTTGGGATAGAACTGGTCTTCGGTAGAGGGAACAGCTTCAGTTTCAGTTCTAGAACTAGAGGGAACCAATTGCTTCTGGGGCATTTGGGGGCAACTACTGCTGCTGTTCCTCTGAAGGATCTTAGCTTTCCGAGGACCTTCAGCAGGAGGTTGGTTGGTGGGAACAGATAGATGTGATTCTATCTGTTCCAATCGAGAGACATGGTGTCTATCGCTTCTGCCTGAGGGTCCTCGTAAGGGGTTACATATCAAGGTAGTTTCTTGTCGCTTGTTGCGAAGAGGTCGATCTGCAGTTCCGGGACTTTTTCCAAGATGAAGGAGAATGAGTCTGCGTCTAGGGACCATTCTGTCTTCCGGCTTTCGCCTGGATAGAGCATCTGCTGTCACATTGCGGAACTCTTGCAGGTGAACTGCTGATAAGTGCCATCTCTTCTTCCTTGCCAGGCGGAAGATGGCTAGCATCACGTGATTGATGTGAGGTGATCTCGAGCCTTGTCGGTTCAGACATTTCACTATTAGCCCAGCGGCATAGTAAGAAATATGAAACCAATTGTTCAAATTGTTCTAAAAGCACCAAAATTGGCACACATGTGGATTCATACATTCTGAACAATTTTGGATATGGAGGCATTCAAGATTCTCCCCGTAGCACATTTGGCGGCCATTTTTCAAAATGGCCGCTATTTACCGTTAGCGTCATTGAATATGTACCATAATTTGTCTTTTTGTGGATGCTAAAGGTGATAAGTGTGCTAGAGGTGATAAGTATTGTACAATTACACATACTTCTGTGCTTACCAAATAATTTGGCTACCATTTCACAAGAAAATGAATTTTACTTTGCAGCGGCAGCGTTGGTGGCAGTGACGGCGGCTGCAGTAATAGTATAGTGTTGATAGTCATGGTGCTTGTAGTAGTAACTTGTGGTAACATGGTGGTGTTTTGTGTCTTTGCAGGTGAGGCAGCAGCAGCACCACCTGACATCAGAGACGCGTTGTTCCAGACTGCAGCCATGGCAAAGAAGTTCCAACTGGTCGATACTTTTGAGCAACGTACTCCCACAACACCTCCTGAGACAAACTGGAAGCTGTGTCTTGTATGTCAAGAGGAGACAACAGAGTCACTTGTCTGCCCAGTACTGTCATACCAGGAAATTGGCAAAGTTTCCTGCGAGTTGATAGCAACAAAGTGGAGCTCTTCAGCTACCTCTCCACCATGCTTGCAGAGTCCTTTCAAGAAGAAGGCAAGGAACTGGTCGTCACTGATGGGGAGCAGGTGATCTGTGTTCCACAGCAAGAGGATGTCAACTCACTCGCACCATGCAACCAAGAAGAGGCAGACACCCGCATGATGCTACATGTAGCACATGCTGCACAACATGGTCACCACCAGATACAGGTTCGAACAGTAGACAGTGACGTCGTGGTCCTAGCAGTGATGGTAGTCCAGAAACTACCAGCTGGAGACGAACTCTGGGTAGCCTTTGGGACAGGCAAGAACTACCGCTACATTGCAGCCCATGAAATAGCTTCCTCCCTTGGTCCAGAGAAGGCATGTGCTCTTCCAATGTTTCATGCCATCACAGGGTGTGATACTGTGTCAGCCTTCGTCGGACATGGGAAGAAATCTGCCTGGGCAACATGGAACACGCTGCCAGAACTCACTGATGCCCTGCTGAGTCTGGCAAATGCACCCACAAGCATCCAAGAGGATACAATGCATGTCATCGAGAGGTTTGTCATACTCCTGTATGACCGCACAAGCAAATGCAAGGACGTCAACAAGGCGAGAAAGCAGCTCTTTGCAAAGACGAACTCTGTTCAGAACATCCCGCCAACCTACGCTGCTCTGGAGCAGCATGTGAAGAGATCTGCCCTTCAGGGTGGTCATGTCTGGGGCCAGGCATTGGTACCAACGCCCGTGCTCCCTCCACCAACAGACTGGGGCTGGCATCGGAGTGATGATGGGCTCTACACACCACTCTGGACCACACTCCCTGAGGCATCCAAGGCCTGCTATGAGCTGGTGTCTTGCGGATGCAAGAAAGGCTGCAAAAACCGCTGCAAGTGCAAGAACGCTTCACTGCAATGCACTGGTCTATGTTTCTGTGAAGGCGAATGCCAGTAGATTGGGACAGAAAACTTGCTAACCAACATTATGATCTGTAGACATTCATAATTCTGGTGACCAGATTTGAAAAGTTCGGAATCATAATTAACATAGTGTGGCAAAATCTACGTTATTGTATTACATGTATGTACTGCAGGATTACACAAGTACTGTGCCTAGAGACTGGGCTTTTGGTCGACTATATAACTACAATCTGACCATACTGTAAACTTCCCGTACTCTGTGTATTATTTTGACTAGCAATTTTGCCAGCAATTTGAAATAAAAAAGCAACTTGAGCAATTAAAGTGTGTTCCTGAAATCAGGTACTGGTTATTAGAGGTATTATGTCATTGAGTATTGAAATCTTCATCAAATGTCCACTTTTTCCACAAAATGGCGGCCAGTTTGGGGGCCATTTTTGAGAAGATTCATCTAAATATCTGTTAAACATTTATTGATGTTAATTCTGATGTAAAAAAAGGGAATTTTGGCCCATCTAGCACCAAACTAACGACACATAATGAAGTCTATGTAATGACGCTAATGTTAAATGGCGGCCATTTTGAACAATGGCCGCCATATCTTCCTAAGGGCTAATCTTGAATGCCTCCATATCCAAAAATTTTTAGAATATATTAATCTACATGTGTGCCAATTTTGGTGCTTTTAGACCAATTTGAACAATTGGTCTGCTATGCCGCTGTACTATATTACCTCGCTGTCCAAGACCAGTCTGATGTGGGGTGATCTGCAAGGGGATAGTTTCTTCAATGTTAGGAAGACTGCCATAGCTTCCAGGATGTTGATGTGAAAGGTTTTGAACTGGTGTGACCAATTCCCCTGCACTTTCCTTTGATGGGAATGGCCTCCCCATCCTTTGTGTGAGGCATCTGTGTGAATTACCACTGAAGGCTGAGATGGTTGTAAGGGAATTGTTCTTGTCAGGCTCTTGACTGTTGACCACAGCCATAGGAGCTTTCGCAGTAGGGTCGATGTCAATCTTTGTTGATCTCCTAGAGCATTTGATGCGTATCTTCTCCAGACTCCTGACGCATCTTTTAGTTGTGCTTTTAGCACGGGGTCTGTCACTGCAGCAAACTAGAGAGAGCCCAGTACTCTTTCCTGTTGGCGTCTTGAAATCTTCTTGAGTTTCAGAAGTCTCTACACAGATCCTGCTATCTCTCTCCTCTTCTTTGGTGGAATGGGGAGACGATGTGACTGCATGCTCCATTGGATTCCTAACCATTAAAACTCTTGAGCTGGAGAAAGGCGAGACTTCTTGTGGTTGATCTTCAAGCCTAGGTGTTCTAGGAACTGAATCACTTTTGTGGCTGCCTGCAGGCAAGCTGCCGTGGATGCTGCCCACAACAGCCAGTTGTCCGGGTATGCCACTACCTGAAGGCCTTTTAAGCGCAGCTGTTGGATGACTGTATCCGCAAGTTTTGTGAATATCCTTGGGGCTATGTTTAGCCCGAAGGGCATGGCTGTGAAGGCATATTTTGTCTTCTGTAGCCTGAATCCTAGGTAGGAGGAGAGGGGGCGGCTGACTGGTAGGCGCCAATAAGCATCTGCTGGGTCTATTGAGACTGTGTACGCTCCTTTCGGTAACAGGGTCCTTATGTGTTGCAGGGTAAGCATCCGGAATCTGTTGTTCTAGATGAACTTGAGTGGAGACAAGTCTAGAATGACTGAGTTTGTCCGAGTCCTTCTTGGGAACACAAAACAGCCTTCCCTGGAATTTGATGGACTTCGTTTTCCTTATTACCTTTTTGTTCAAGATTTCTGAGGTATATTCTTCCAATAAAGGGGTGGAGAGTTGGAAGAATTGAGGAAAAGGGGGTGGAATTTTGTTCCATTTCCAACCGAGTCCATTCTTGATTAGGCTGTGGACCCAGGGATCAAAGGCCCAACGATCCCGAAAGTGGAAGAGTCTTCCTCCTACCAAGAGCATCTCATTTCTGAAATGTTCCTGAGGATTTACCACCTTGACCACATCCTCCTCTACCCTTTGAGGGGTTCCTTGAGGAGCCTCTTCTTGAGCCTCTACTTCTGGGGCGAAAGGTAGTTTTGTGCCTCTCACAGCCTGGGTTGAACACTGGTGATTGAGCTACCAGCTGCTGGGGCACCATCTGGAAGGTGGTTTGCGGCTGAGCTACCATTTGGGGCACTGTGGTCATGGTCATGGTTGGATGCTGTGCAGGTCTGCGTGGCTTCTTTGTCTTCCTGTTTTTCGGTTGGGGACCAGCATCTGAGGATGATTTCCTCTTGGAAGACATGCCCCACTTCTGGAGAAGGTTCCTATTCTCTGTATCGGCTCTTGCGATGACCTCCTGAACCAGTTCTTTTGAGAAAAGTTCCTTGTCCCAGATACATGAAGTGATCAGTTTCCAGGGCTTGTGTTTGACCGTTGTTGTGGCAAACACATGCTCTCTACAGGCCCTACTGGACCTGACGAAACGTACATGTCCTTGACAAGGGTACCCATGTGAGTCTTGGCTAGGACCATGTACATATCTGGGGTATTGGAAAGGCTTGCACACATTTCCATACAGTTCTGAAGAGACAAAGAAGCGGCTAGTCTCTCTTTTGTCTCCTGTTCCCTTCTCAAAAGATGCTCTGGCAGTTTTGGATGTTTCTCCTTGAACTGTTGACCTGCTATCTCTAGATCCAGTTTAGAGACTGACAAGGTTAGATGAACCTCATTCCATTCCTTCTCGCAGGTAGGCATGGCTAGAGATAATGGTCTGCATTCCTCTAGCACTGGGCATGGTTTGCCCGCGTCAACTGCTTTCAACACACAGTCGAGAGCTTTGACCGAAAAGGGGAAAACTCTGGAGGAAGGAGCAATGAAGGTAGGATACTTCTTGCTTAAAGCTGAAACCTTGGAGTTGGTGTAACTGGCTTTCTTTAGGGTCTTGGACAAGAGAGCCTGTGCCTTGTCATGCTCAAAGACCATGACCTCTTTTGGTTCCATCTCCTCACGAGATGCTGGTTCATCCCGCATTCTCACGTAACAATCTGGGTATGCCGATAGGTTAGGCCAGAATTGGAGATCTTCGAGGGGTTTGGCCCCCAACTTCTCGGAGATGTACAGCTTCCCATTCATCATGTGCATATGCTACGCATACCTCCAGGGGTGGGTTTCGGAGCATTGAGGTAAGTCAGAGACCTTAATAGGCGTATGAAAGCCTTTGAAAGTACCCGGGCATTTCACTTCTCTTACTTCCTTCCTAATCTCCTGTTGTTGTTCCTTGTGAAACAATTCCATCATCTGCTGAAGTTGTCCTAGGAGCGGCTCGCTCTTGGCTATCAGTGGCTCAAGATGGGGAGTTGAGGCTGAAGAAGTTGATGGCATGGGTTGATATGCCGTCATAGAAAACTGAGGGTCTTCAGATATCGTAGATACGGATCCTTCTTCCTCCGTTGGTGGTTGAGCCACCTCTTCTTCAGGATCTACTTGCAGAAGATCCTTTTCGGTGTTGGTAGACACCTCCGACATCCGTTCCTGGTATATGTCCATGCCTTCGAGTGCCTTATTAATGTCCGCCTCTATCGTCAACTGGATGAAGGGAGGCTTGACCTGTACATTGGGCCTTAGGGATCAGAAGGCATCTCATAGCTTCATTAGGCAGGTAAGGTCCTGGAGAGTTCTTTTGGAGCCCTCTTACCCACCTCCGAAGAGTTTCTCTTGTTGTATCCCTTGACTCCGTAGTTTCAGGGATATCTTCACCAAATCCTTCGGTCATCAGAGCCGAGCAGACGGTGCAACCCTTCGGGTCCCAATACTTCAGGGTTTCAGTTGCGGTGGAGCAGGGGGCACGAGACCTGCACATTGTGTGCCCACAAAAGTCCTTACTCTTGTGGTTGCAGAACATGACTGCACACTTCACCTTAGGCTCCTCCTGTAAGGAAAGAAAGAGTGAAATGAGTATAGGGTTATTTATCTCACTGATATAAACACACATTCTTAACAATAGTATTGCTTACTATTATTTACAATAGCTTAGGATAGTAAGCTAGAAAAGAAGTAGGAAAGACACATATCTGTGTTTCCTCTCCAGGCAGTTGCTGTGACCTACAATATTAATATTTTTAATTTCCTTATTAGGGAAAATACAGTGGAATAACTCTCGTACGTAGAGCCGGAGTCAGTGAACATTAGCACTAACTCCTCCACTTGTTGAATATTAATACTGAATGGTAAAAATTGGTGTCCCAATGATCTAGGATTCATCAGGATGTTGAAGGAATACTTCACCTCAACATCTTAATCGGTCTCAACAATGGACTGTGAATGGATACACAGAGTATGTTGGATATTTTATACTACTGTATCATTATATACTGTAGTTTTCTAACTGCTGTATTGTTATACTGCAGGAATACTGGCTACTGTATTGTCTTATACTGTAGTTTTACTAGTATACTACCAGGTTAGGCTAGTACCTGGTGATACTAGCTGACAGGGGAAGAGAAAGAATGGAAAGGACTCCCGTATTATTATAGTTTAGTACAATAATTGGGAGTGTAGGGACTATTGCCTCTACAGCCTTCTTCCCAGAATGAGAATTCAAATGGAAGGGGAGGAATACCTAGATTCTAGCTTCCATCCAGCCACAAATTCTGTTGCTGGCTGTACTGCCGGTTACAAGGTTTGTGGATGGCAGTCCAAGAGAGGACTGAAGAATTCTCAATAGTATAATGGTTTTCCAACCGGCAGCCATCAGAGCCGGCTCAACCTTTCCCGAAGCTTTGCTTCCGATAGGGAGTTGGTCGAGGCGGTAACCTAACCGCCGTTTGTAGTAACCCAGCCGGTAACCCAGTCAGCCCGGCAAGCAGGGATGATTGTAGAATACCGGCCAAAGGACATTTGTGACGGCTAGGCCAGCACTAAAGGACAGAAAGGGAAGGGAAAGGGTCTTATATTTTACAGAGGAGAAAGGTGGTGACAAGTATGCCTCCTACTTTCGGCTTTAAATCAAGGAAGCCTAGCTTCCTATACCGGCGCCGCAATGGGCGGCAGGGGAATAACAATTCCCTAGCCTGTGACCTTGCCGGATATATATAAGACATGTCTTCTAGTCCACAATGGAGAAAGGTGGCGGCAATTATTGCCCACTTTTGGTTGTAGACTAGGGAAGCCTAGCTTCATTTGCCGACAACGCTGTAGCCGGCAAAGGAATTACTATTCCTCTGTCGATAACGTTGTCGGCTGCAAGACAATACACCCTGAGTTACTGTCATATTTCAAGGCTGGGATACTCGCCGGCATAGAGGATCGACAGTAAAACCCTATCCAAGTCAAGCCGGAATTACCTACTCGATGGTGATGACGGGAGATAGGGTTGTCGCCTGGGATGGCGGCACTCAGGGAGGAAGAAGGGTTTATCCTCTTTTCTCTAAAAGAGAAGCGTATCGAATTATTCCAATATTTCTATGGGATATATATTATCGAATTATACCAATATTTCTATGGGATACAGTGAACCCTCGCTACTTCGCGGTTCGACCATCGCGGATTCACCACTTCGCGGATTTTTTCCATAACCCATATATATACAGTAATATATATATATATATATATATATATATATATATATATATATATATATATATGTATGCATGTATTTATGTATATATGTAGGTATGTATATGTGTATACATATAAATATATATATATATATATATATATATATATATATATATATATATATATATATATATATATATATATATATATATATATATATATATATACACACACACACACACACATATATATATATATATATATATATATATATATATAT
Source organism: Palaemon carinicauda (assembly GCF_036898095.1). Lineage (NCBI taxonomy): Eukaryota > Metazoa > Arthropoda > Malacostraca > Decapoda > Palaemonidae > Palaemon > Palaemon carinicauda. The sequence goes on along the minus strand of NC_090734.1, from coordinate 112,238,020 downwards.
ATATATATATATATATATATATATATATATATATCTATATATCTAAAGTATGAAGATGTGATGTAGTTCTAAGGGAAAAGTATGGGAAATATGTCTGGGTAATAAGCAAAGCTCTACCTCCAGTTTGTTTCTACATTATGATCAGAGATAAATGTAAACAAAACATTGGTTGCCATTTTTTATCGTGCTTTTTAGCATGTTTAGGAAATGCATGATATAAAATCACCTTTAATATTTGTGCCTGTTTTAGTTTAGGGTACTGTAGTACATGCATTAAGTGTTCTGTACATTAAAGGGTAGTTTGTTAACAGTACTACGTACAAGGGAAGGTTTTAAAAGTCTGAATATACATGTTGAATAAATGGGTAAATATGGTGTCACTACTTCGCGGATTTTCACCTATCGCGGCCGCGACTGGAACCTATCTACCGCGATAAACGAGGGTTCACTGTATATATTATCGAATTATACCAATATTTCTATGGGATATATATTATCGAATTATACCAATATTTCTATGGGATATATATATCCCTGACCGAATTAATAGAAACGATACTAGAGCTTGAACGGGGGATTAACGTTACTAAGGGACGTATGCGCGCGATGGCGCATACGCCCTTGATGCCCCGTAATAGGGTTCGATGCCTGACAAGCATGCAAGTCAGGTTTCGTAGGAGCATAGCGCGCATCAGCTCTCAGGAACGGCGAGGGCAGGTCAGCAGATCTGTCGGGTGGAAGGTCGACGTGTCCTTTGAAAGGATGACCTTCCACCGAAGGGGATCGCGAACGATCCGCTGAGAGGTCCAGGACCATAACAGGAACAGTCGGTAAACGCTGACGAGGCTCCTCTGCGGCGGACTGCAACGAAGATGATGAACCAAAGAGGCGCCTCCTCGCCGCAGGTGAAGGAAGGCCTCTCTGGCGAAGAGGAAGGGAAGCCTTGCGACGGATACGCCCTCTGGGGGCCGTTGGATCAGCAAGCTGACTTTCTGCAGTCCTCCGAAGAGGAGTCTCTGTAAGTGAACTCCCCCGAGGGGAAGCAACACTAGCAGGAGAGACTGTTGGGCTAAGTTTCTCCCTTGTTGGTTGAGCAGGAATGGGAGAAATTAAGCCTTCAGCTACAGTGGGATTTGAAGAGGCAGAGGTATTAGGAGATACCGCATTGGATAACTCTGACAGCGGCACCCAATCGGATGTAGTCAAGTAATGCTTCCTTGCAGGGCGAACCCTCGAGCCCCAAGGAGGACCAAAGCTGAAATAGATGAGTTAATGACACATCCTCCCCCGGGGGGAGAGGTGGAGCTGCCTCGCTAGGGGAGGCAACGCCATCTCTCGAACCCCAAGCTTGGAAAACAGTACCATGGTTTACGCTACCACTCGACAGTCTCTCAAAAGAGACCGATCGAGTGGGAGCTTCGGAAGAGGTTTGGGCAACGGAAGAAGAAACCTTGGGTTTTTCTCCTTTCAAAGAAACCTTCGAAGGAGAAAGATCCCGCCTGGACTTCTTACGTCGCCGAGAAAACCTCTCCCACTGGGAGGTAGACCACTCCCTACACTCACCACACTTGTTATTACTGTCACACCGTTGGCCTCTACAGTAAGGGCAAAGGGTGTGAGGGTCTGTCTCGACCGCCGACATGAATGTTCCGCAGGAGCGGTCGGGTAATCCAGGACAGATGCGCATAATTGCAGATGCCAACTTCACACACAAACCTGTCAAAGAGAAAGCAAAAAAGCATTAATGGCTGCCAATGAGCGGCGAGGATGAAAGAGGACACGTTCGTCTACCATCCGAGCCGAGAGCAAAGTGAGCTCAAGCACAGGTGTGTGAGGGGGGGGGGGTTAGCAAGGTACCCTCCCCTACCCCCGCTAACTAGCGGTGTGGGTAGTAAACCCTTGTTAAATTTTAATGGCTCGTCATTTCAGCTACGCCGAAAGTAATACCCCTATTAAATAGCGTGGTTTGTATGTCAGTTACGGAACAAACAAAAATTAATGGCAGTCCTAAATATTCAAGGAAGAGTGGTAACAATTGGTCTCCATCCAAGCCAAAAGTAAAGTGAGCTAAATCACAGGTGTGTGAGCGGGAGCAGTAGCAAGCTAACACCCTGCTTACTAGCGAGATGGGTAGTTAACCCTCGCAAAAATTTTTAATGGCTAGTCTTTTCAGTTTCACCGAAAGTAATACCCCTAATAAATAGCGTAGGTTTGTGTTCCAGTTACAGAACAAACTAACACAAGAGAAAGTCTTTTGCATGTGCCAAACAAGTATTCCTTCTCTCCTGTTTTGATTATAATTATTATAAAATTGATAATTTTAAATCTATTTCATCTAAAATATTTTAGAAAGGCTCTCTACTCAGAATTTATTACTGATAACAAAATTTCAACAAAAAATCCATTCATATTTACTATAAAAAGACTGAGTATGAAAAAAAAAAGAAAAATGGGAGGTAAGTAAATTGCCAACTCTCTACATCTAACATGAGCAAATTTTTCATCATCAAATTCCTTCAACTGAAAGACAAAGTTGATAGAAAAAATACAAGCTATTTTGACCAAGAAAAAAAAAAAAAAAGATTGCATTGTATTCAGTAGAATATAAGAACAATTAATTGACAAAAAGAATTGGAGCCTATGTATATCAGCAGCCAGTTACTCCAGTGAGCATAAAATTTAGACACCAACTAGACTAATCCCACCCCCGACCTAACCTACAAGCCGTGTCCTTACCTAATGGGGGAGGGGGTGGCTAACGCCCCACTGCGACCCTCCCTTACACTGCTGTATTCTTAGTCAGCCATCATCATACATACACATGGCCGATATCATCCATACACCCCAAAAAACTAAATTTCAAAGTTACCATCTATAACTTTTTTTGGGTAATACCACAAAACGGATTTTGAAGCAAAGCGAAAAATCTATATTTGGGCGAGATGGCCATGTCGTCCTGATGGAAGGTTCCTTTAGGCAGCTCTCTAAGGGATATTTAGCTACAGTGATACTCCCAGAGAATTGACCATAGGTCTCCAGAATTCTAACTCCTGGCGCAAATATCCTAAAAATTTTCTTAAGGATATCGCATAATATCAGAGGACGTATTTCTTGATACGACACATGGCAATCTTCACCCCGAACAGAGTTTTCCCTCAGAGGGGGAAGAGTGGCGAAATTGAAGGGGAGCCGTCATCAAGGTTGTCCAGTGGATCCCCTTCCTGTACTACTACAGGGCCCAATGTAGCTACCCATTCCTTGTAGCAACTAAGCATGGTGGCTACAGACAGAGTAGTTTTGGGTGGGGATTGTTACGTATGTACACTCCTTTAATTTGAAAAGGAGTGCGGGTCCATCAGGACGACATGGCCATCTAACCCAAAAATAGATTTTTCGCTTTGCTTCAAAACCCATTTTTTGGGCTCAAGCCATGTCGTCCTGATGGAAGCTTACCAGAGAATTATTTGAAAGTACTGTATCTGTGGGTTTGTAGAAGTACCTTAACCTTGATTCAGCTTCTATATGGTCATCCAGACCCCATAAGTATATGACGGTACCGTTATTCGTCATAACCACTAAACTTAGAACAATCTTAGGGCTTCCTGCCCCCTGCAGAGAAATGGCATTATTGACTATAGAAGCGACAAGGTTTGTAAATATGTTGGAATAAATGTAATTATCTTTCAATAAAAGTGTTCACACATATGTGCACCTTTAAGTATTACCTAATTTTAGGAAAATAAGTAAATAAAAACTCTGTCTAATTTTATTCGTCTACTTAGGGGCAAATAAGACGCTAATACATTTTTACCTGTTATTTGTATAGACAACATAAAACGAACAACGAAAGTATTAAATTAGAATCAATTAACATGCAGCCAACATTCTAAAGGTACATATATATTTATCACCTGAAAGGGAAGATATATATAATAGCCAATCGAAATCCTTTAAAAAATTATTAAGATAATTTTATTGAAAATGTTGGAAGAGTTTTAACACTGCGTACAAGTGTACACATGGCACTAGTGTCATTGGTATGATTCTACACCTATAAAGAACAGTCCTTAATAAAAGGTATTACACTGCAAGGCATTAACACCTTTTCACCCAAACTGTCACAGTCCCAAACAGTTCACTGTTCATTGCAGCACTAGACGACAGATTTCACAACACTACCTGCCGCCACCACAAAATGTTTCAAATCGTGCACTTGCTTCGCATAATGTTTATAAAAGACTCTAGAGGATTTCCAACCAGTGTATGAGCAGAGTTTCTCAAAGCCCACATAATGAAAAAAGTTCGGCGAGAAAGCAATCTTTCTCGGATCATGACCTGCGGGTGTACTTTCAGGATCCGCTCTGCGAATGAAGTAGGTGAGCTTCGCCCTCAATTGTTTCAAGGATAAGTTTGATCCTGAGGTTTCGCCTTTGAAGAGCTATCCTCCCCTGAAGTCTAAAGTTCTATGAAGATAGACCTTTAGACACTTTACTGGACATAGAGAGACATCTTCCTTCAGAGGGCAGATTCTCCAGGGACCCCACCTTTGGGTGGGTAGCTCGTTTTTGGCGAGAAAGGTAGGTAGGATCGGAAAAAGATTCAGTTCTCCCACTACTGTGAACTGAATATGGTCCTCGACTCTTGATAGGGCTACTATTTCACTAACTCTAGCCCCTGAGGCTATAGCGAACAAAAATATCACTTTTTGTGTTAGATCCTTTAGAGAGCAATCTTCATTGTTCAAGTTCAAAGCATAGTGTAAGACTTTGTCCAGAGACCATGAAATGGGCATTGGAGGGGCTGTTGGTTTAAGTCTAGCACATGCCTTCCGAATCTTGTTGAAGATTTCGTTCGACAGGTCCACCTGGAAGGCGTATAGAAGAGGTCTAGTCAAAGCTGACTTACATGTAGTTATCGTGGTGGAAGCCAAGCCTTGCTTGTGAAGGTGGATGAAGAAGGATAAGCAGAAATCCATCGAGATTTCCGTCAGCATTTTGGCTTTAACGAAAGCGACCTACTTCTTCCAAGACGATTCATATTGTCTTCTGGTTGACTTAGACTTGTATTCTTCTAGAAAGTCTATACTGTCCTTCGAGATCCCAAACCTTTTCTTGACTGCTAAGGCGAGAAAATCATGAGATGAAGGTTTTGGGTTCTCTGTGATGAAGCGAAGACAATCGACTTCTGAACCAATTGGGATAGAACTGGGTTTGGTAGAGGAAACAGCCTCGGCTTCAGTTCTATCACCAGAGGGAACCAGTTGCTCGTGGGCCACTTGGGGGCCACTACTGCTGCAGTTCCCTTGAAGGATCTCAGCTTGTTGAGGACCTTCAGCAGGAGATTTGTTGGAGGGAACAGGTAGATGTGGGTCTATCTGTTCCAAACGAGGGATATGGCGTCCGTCGCCTCTGCCCGAGGGTCCTCGTATGGGGCTACGTATCAAAGTAGTTTCTTGTTGTCGCTCGTTGCGAAGAGGTCGATTTGCCGTTCTGGGACTTTTTCCAAGATACTGTAAAGGAGAATGAGTTCTGCGTCTAGGGACCATTCTGACTCTGTCGGCTTTAGCCTGGATAGAGCGTCCACCATCACATTGCGGAACCCTTGTAGGTGAACTGCCGATAAGTGCCATCTTTTCTTTCTTGTCAAGCGAAAGATGGCCAGCATCACGCGATTGATGCAGGGCGATCTCGAGCCTTGTCGGTTTAGACATCTCACTATCACTTCGCTGACCAGGACCAGTCTGATGTGGGCTGATCTGTGAGGGGATAGCTTCTTCAACGTCAGAAGGACTGCCATGGCCTTCAGAATGTTGATGTGAAAGGTCTTGAACAGGGATGACCAGGTCCCTTGGGCTTTCCTTTGATGCGAGTGATCTCCCCATCCTTCTGTCGAGGCATCCGTGTGGATGGTCACTGATGGAGGAGGTGGTTGTAAGGGACCAGTCCTTGCTAGGATCTTGACCTTCGACCACGGCTTGAGAAGCGATTGTAGTAAGGTCGGTATCGGTCTCTGTAGATCTCTTCAAGCGTTTGATGCGTATCTTCTCCAGACTCCTGACGCATCTTTCAGCTGTGCTCTTAGCACTGGGTCTGTTACTGCTGCAAACTGGAGAGAGCCCAGTACTCTTTCCTGTTGGCATCTTGAGATCCTGTTGGATTTCAGTACAGTAGTCTCTTGACAGAACCCGCGATCTCTCTCCTCTTCTTTGGTGGAATGGAGAGACGGTGTGACTGCAAGTTCCAATGGATTCCCAGCCATTGAAACTCCTGAGCTAGAGAGGTGAGATTTCTTGTGGTTGATCTTGAATCCTAGATGTTCCAGGAACTGGATCAATTTCTTGGATGCTTGCAGACAAGCAGTCTTGGATGCTGCCCACACCAGGTATGCACCTACCTGAACGCCTTCTAGGCGTAGTTGTTGTACGACTGCGTCTGCAAGTTTCGTGATGATCCTTGGGGCTATGTTTAGTCCGAAGGGCATGGTCCTGAAGACATACTTTGTCTTCTGTAACTTGAATCCTAGGTAGGAGGAGAGGGGGCGACTGACTGGAAGGTGCCAGTAAACATCTGGCAGGTCTATTGAGACTGTACGTCCTATTCGGTAACAGGGTCCTTATGTGTTGAAGGGTTAGCATCCTGAGCTTGTTGTTCTCGATGAACTTGTTGAGTGGCGACAAGTCTAGAATGACTCTGAGTTTGTCCGAGTCCTTCTTGGGAACACAAAACAGCCTTCCCTGGAATTTGATGGACTTTGCTATCCTTATAATCTTTTTGTTCAAGAGTTCTAAGGTATATTCTTCCAGTGAGGGGGTAGAGTGTTGGAAGAACTGAGGAAATGAAGGTGATTTGTTCCATTTCCATCCTAGTCCATTCTTGATTAGGCTGTGGGCCCAGGGATCAAAGGTCCAACAATCCTGAAAGTGGAGGAGTCTCCCTCCTACCTGGAGCATCTCATTACTTGGATGGTCCTGAGGGTTTGTCACCCTGACCACGTCCTCCCCTGCCTCGTGAGGGGTTTCTTGAGGAGCCCCGTCTAGATCTTCTTCCTTTTGGGCGAAAGGTAGTGGCATGCCTCTCAAAACCTGGGTTGAAGGCTGGTGACTAGGCTACCAGCTGATGAGGCACCACTTGGAAAGTGGTCTGTGGTTGAGCGACCACTTGGGGCATCGTGGTCATGGTGACCGTGGGATGTTGTTGTACAGGCCGAGAAGGTAGTCTTGGCTTCTTTGTCTTCTTCTTAGGTTGGGGGACCAGCATCAGGGGAAGATTTTCTCTTTGAAGAAATGCCCCACTTTTGGAGAAGGTTCCTATTCTCCGTGGCGGCTTTCTCGACTACTTCTTGGACCACTTCCTTTGGGAAGAGGCCCTTGCCCAAGATACAGGAAGCAATCAGCTTCCTGGGTTCATGTTTGACCGTTGCATTGGCAAACACAAACTCCCTGCAGGCCCTCCTGGCCTTCACGAAAGTGTACAAGTCCTTGACTAGGGTGGCCATGTGCATCTTGGCCAGGACTGTGTACATATCTGGGGTGCTGGCAACCCTTGCACACATCTCCATGCAGTTCTGGAGGGAAAGAGAAGCGGCTATTCTCTCCTTTGTCTCCTGTTCTCTTCACAGGAGAAAGTCCGATAACTTTGGGAGGTTCTCGCTGAACTGGTGTCCTGCGATGTCTGCATCGAGTTTCGAGACTGAGAAGGTTAGGTGGACCTCCTTCCATTCCTTCTCATCTGTGGGCAAGGCCAGAGACAATGGTCTATACTCCTCTAGCGTAGGGCATAGTTTTCCTGCATCAATAGCCTTTAGCACACTTTGAAGAGCTTTCGACGAGAAGGGGAAAGCTCTTGAAGAAGGAGCAAGAAAAATACAGTAGGGTGTTTCTTGCTCAGTGCAGAAACTCTCGAGTTAGTATACCCTGCCTTCATTAGGCTACTCGTCAAGAGAGCCTGTGCCTTGTCGTGGTCGAAAACCATGACCTCCTTTGGTTCCGTCTCTTCTTTAGACGCTGGCTCACTCTTCAGCCGGATGAAACACTCCGGGTAAGCCGCAAAGTTTGGACAAAATTCGATGTCGTCCAGGTGGACGGCTCCCATCTTCTCCGAAATGTAGAGTTTACCGTTGGCAATTGGCATGAACTCTGCATACCTCCAGGGATTGGTTTCGCAGCAAAGTGGCAGGTCCTTTACTCTGGGTCGCTTGTAAGACCCTCGGGAAGTGACGATCTGAGTTGCTTCACGGAACTCCTTCATCATTTCTTCATATCTATGTTTTCTTTACATAGAGCGTCCATTAGCAAAGTAAAGTGGGCCATAACCGCTTGACCCAGAGAGTTTAATGGAGGGGTAGGAGCCGAAGACGTAGAGGCAGGCAGAGGGGGTCCTCTGCTCCTGTCGAATCGAGATCCTCGTCTCCTCCGGGTGGTAGGGCCACCTCTTCCTCAGGATCCTCTTGAAGGAGATCCTTTTCTGTGTCCATGGACACTTCAGACATCCTCTCCTGATGGATGTCCATGCCTTGCATAGCCTCGTTGATGTCGGCTTCAACTGCGATCTGGACGCAAGGAGGCCCGGGTCGTGCCTGGGGTAAGACGGCATCAGCTGTTGCCTTCGGGAACAGCATGCTTCTCATCATGTCATTGGGAAGGTACGGTCCCAGAGAGTTCTTCTGGAACCCTCGTACCCATTTCCGAAGCTTTTCCATCGCAGCGTCCCTCGACTCCGTCGACTTGGGACCACCGAAACCCTCGGTCATCACGGCTGAGCAGACGTTGCAGTCCTTGGGGTCCCAATACCTCAAGGTTTCGATTGCGACTGAGCAGGCAGCATGAGACCTGCACATAGTGTGACCACAATAGTCCCTACTATTGTGGTTACAGTACATCACCTTGCATTTCACCTTTGGCTCCTCCTGTAAAGAAATGAAAATGAAATGAGTATGTGGTAATTTATCACACGATAAATTTATATATATATGTATTTATGCATAAAATGGTATTACCATTACTATTATAGCTAGGATAGTAAGCTACAAAGAAAATAGGAAAGACACTTACCTGTGCCTCCTGTCCAGCCAATAGCTGTGACCTCCCTAAATATTAATATTTAGAATTTCCTTATTTAAGGAAAACTTGAGTGGAAGGGCTCTAATCTCTGGAGGTAAAAATTAGTGTATACTAGCACTAACCCTTCCATAAAGGAATATTAATATTTTAGGGTAAAAATATTAAGATCTGATGACCTATGGCTCATCAGGGTATAGAAGGAATGCTTCACTTCAATATAATGATTGGTCTCAATAATGGACTGTGAGAGTACACACAGAATATGTTGGAAAATATAAACTAGTGTATAATATGACAAATTCGGAGATAATTTGTATTTTTCCTAACTATAAAAACCTTAGCTATTTAAAGTGGGTAATTACTTTCGGCGTAGCTGAAAGGACGCGCCATTAAAATTCTAATGAGGATTTACTACCCCACTGCTAGTTAGCAGGGGATAGGGAGGGTAGTTAGCTACCCTCCCCCCTCACACACCTGTGTGGTGAGCTCACTTTGCTTAGAGGTAGGACTTCATGGGGGACAGGGCTGGCGGGCAAGTTTGATTAAATAGCTAAGGTTTGTAAAGTTAGGAAAAATACAAATTTATTTATCTCCGAATTTGTCATTTGTTCCGTAACTGGAATACAAACCACGCTATTTAAAGTGGGTGACTTAACCCTTAGGAAGGGTGGAATAAGTTCCAGCCATACTGGCTTTTGGCTTTGCCTGGGGACTCATTATCTGAGTGGGTCAGCACTCAACAATAAAGAGTCCCTGCACCTCGCTCGCACCTTGCTATACAAGGGCTGCGGCCTACGTAAGCTGTGTGAAGGAAAAAGCGTGACTCGTACTAGGAAGTTGACCTGTAGTTCTTTAGATGGAAACTTTAGGCTAGGACTCTCCCAATACCACCTCGTCAGGGTATGGGGACGCGACAGTACTAGGAACACAAGGGAACATGGTTTACCTGCAGTGGTTTGAGGTCAGCTGTGCAGAGAACCCAGGATGCTGCTCTCCCCAAGAGAGGGGAGGATGAAGAAAAGAATAAGGGCCAGACATACCTTTTCTTTCATGCAGATTAAAACCGGGTAACAATGCCCTCAACCCTCTGCTACTTGTCCATTAAGGAGCCTGAGGTTTAAACCAGCTGTCGTGCAGCCACCACAGGGCCGATAGTGAACGTATCAAGCCTCCTGTGGGTCACGTCTTGCAGGTAGTGGGCTGTGAAGGTCGTTTGAGGCTTCCACATCCCTGTTTGTAGAACCTGCGTCACTGAGAAGTTGTTCTTGAAAGGCCAGGGACGTAGCTACTCCCCTGAGATCATGAACTCTAGGACGACGTGATGGAGGAGGGTCAGGATTCAGGGACAGATGGATTGCCTTTCGAATCCATGCTGAGATGGTGTTCTTGGTAAACCTCCTCTTCGATCTCCCAGTGCTAACAAACAATGCCTGCACTTGGGGACAAACTGCAGCTGTTCTCTTCAGGTATAGCCTCAGACTCCTTACTGGGCAAAGTAGGAGATGGTCTGGGTCATCTGTTACGGAACGAAAACTTGATATCCGGAAGGAGTCGAACCGAGGGTCCGGTACTCCCGGATTCTGAGTCTTAGCAATAAACTCAGGGACGAAGTTGAACATTACCTCCCCCAATCCCCTTGAATGGGCGATGTCATACGAGAGACCATGAAGTTCGCTAACTCGCTTGGCTGACGCCAAAGCTAGTAGGAACACCGTCTTCCAAGTCAGGTGGCGATCTGAAGCCTGGCGTAATGGTTTGTAGGGAGGTCTCTTAAGAGACCTGAGAACTCAAACCACGTTCCATGGAGGAGGTCTCACTTCCGACTGAGGGCAGGTAAGTTCATGACTACGTATGAGTAGGGAAAGTTCTAGGGAAGAGGAAATTTCCACTCCTTTAAGCCTGAAGGCTAGACTTAAGGCTGAGCGATAGCCTTTTACTGCCGAGACTGAAAGGCGCATTTCTTCTCGCAAGTACACGAAGAACTCCGCTATTGCTGGAATAGTGGCATCAAGTGGAGAGATAACCCTTCCACGACACCAACCACAGAAAACTCTCCACTTCGTCTGGTAGACCCCTGCGGATGACTTTCGCAGGTGTCTAGACATCCTTTCTGCAACTCGTTGCGAAAAGCCTCTCTCTGTGAGGAGATGCTGGATAGTCTCCATGCATGAAGATGCAGCGAAGCTACGGCTTTGTGAAAGATGTTGGCGTGTGGTTGTTTGTGTAGCTTGTGTCGTGGAGGAAGTTCTCTTGGGAGTTCCGTCAGGAGCTGCAAAAGGTCCGGAAACCACTCTGCGTGATGCCATAGCGGAGCTATTAAGGTCATAGACAGGTTGACCGATATTCTGGTCTTGTTGAGCACCCTCCTCATCAGACAAAACGGGGGAAAGGCGTACACGTCGATGTTGTCCCACCGTTGTTGGAAGGCATCTTGCCAGAGTGCTTTGGGGTCCGGGACTGGGGAGCAGTACAGCGGAAGCTTGAAATTCAAGGCTGTTGCGAACAGATCCACTGTCGGGGAACCCCACAAAGTCAGGACTTTGTTGGCTACTAGACGATCCAAAGACCACTCGGTACGTCCTATCTGTGATGCCCTGCTCAGACTGTCGGCGAGCACATGCCTCTTTCCTGGAATGAAGCGAGCTGATAGTGGAATCGAGTGGACTTCGGTCCATCTCAGTATCTCTACTGCAAGATGGGATAGCTGCTCTGAAAAAGTACCTCCCTGCTTGTTGATGTAAGCCACTACCGTGGTGTTGACGCTCATCACCACCACGGAGTGACCCGCCAGGTACTGTTGGAACTGCTGAAGTGCCAGGAATACGGCCTTCATTTCTAACAGATTTATGTGGAGGCACTTTTCTGATTCTGACCACAGGCCTGAGGTCCTGTGGTTCAGAACATGGGCCACCCACCCTTTCTTTGAGGCGTCCAAAAACAGCATCAAATATGGGGGAAGGACGAGAAGATCCACTCCCTTTCGTAGGTTCTCGTCTGTCACCCACCACTGAAGGTCCGTCCGTTCCGCAGGACACATAGGGACCAAGACGTCCGGGGAATCGTGTCCTTGATTCCACCGGGACTTGAGTCGCCATTGCAGGGATCTCATCCTGAGGTGACCGAGGAGACGTAACCACAATTGGGATGGGAGTTCTTCCCGTCTGAGGAAAGGGTCTACAACCCTCCTCAGCCTTGCTATCCTGTCGTCTGATGGGAAGGCTTTGTGGAGATTGGTGTCCAAGATCATACCTAGATATATCAGTCGTTGAGTTGGAAGCAGAGAAGACTTCTTGAGATTTACCATGATCCCTAGATCTTGGCAAATTCCTAGAAGCTTATCTCGGTGTCGAAGAAGGGTCGACTCCGAGTCTGCCCGGATCAGCCAGTCGTCCAGATAACGGAGGAGACGGATGCCGATCCTGTGTGCCCACGAAGAAATCAGGGTGAACACTGGTAAATACCTGAGGTGCTGTGGAGAGACCGAAACACAGCACCTTGAACTGGTAGATCTTGTTGTCTAAGCTGAATCTTAAGTACTTCCTTGAAGACGGATGGACTGGGATCTGGAAGTACGCGTCCTTTAAGTCCAGTGTGCATATGAAGTCTTGTGGTCTCACTGCAAGTCTGACTGTGTCTGCTGTCTCCATGCTGAACGGAGTTTGTTTGACAAACCTGTTCAGAGCTGAGAGGTCAATGACTGGTCTCCAGACTCCAGACGCCTTCTTTACAAGGAAGAGTCGACTGAAGAAGCCTGGGGAACCGTCGACAACCTCCTGGAGAGAATCCTTCTTTAACATGGTCTCGACTTCTGCCCATAGGGCTTGCCCCTTTGCCGATCCCATGGCATAGGAGCTCAACAACACTGGATCTACTGTCAGGGGAGGTTGAAATGTTGTGAACGGGACACGATATCCCTGACTGATTACGGAAATCGTCCAGGAATCGGCCCCGAGTTTCTGCCACCTGATCGCGCAACTTTGTAGGCATCCCCCCAGTGGTGGACATGCAGGGGGACTGCCAATCCTAGCGTTTGCGGCCTCGGCCACTCCCTCTAGAATTTTTCCCTCACCTGGAGGACTTTTTGCCTTTCTTGTCTTTGACAGGAAAGGGCTGCTGTTTGGACACCGTCGTCTTTGCTGCCACTGCCGGTTTCGTCGTCTTAGACGGGCGAGGTTGTTGAGGTGCTGGAGGTTTGTAGGGGTTTGATGTGAGAGCCCTCTGGAGGAGAGAGTCCTGATTGGACTCCACCTCTCAGCTGCCTGTTCCACATCTTTAGGCTCAAACAGGTTCTTTCTCAAAAGGGAAGAATGTCTGAGCCTGCTGACTTCGACGGCTGGGACCTTCAAATGGAACCTTTCTGCCACCGCATCACGTTGTTTTAAGATGGAATTGGCCCACAAGTTCGAGACTTGGTGGGCCAGAAACTCAATGGTGCGGGTGCCGGAAAGGAGGAAGGTCTCCAGGGCTTTTCTGGTGCTCTCCTTAGACAGATCCTCGGATCGCAACAGGATGCCAAGAGACCCCAGCCAGACGTCCAGCCACGAAGTAGCCTGCATGGCACACTTCGCAACCTTCTCCTGACTTAGGATCTCTGTCGCCGAGAAAGTCACTTGCCGGCTAGAGAGCCTCTCTAGAGAGACTCCCTTGGTAAGCTCTTCCACAGAGTGGTGCAGGGGAAGAGCTAAGCAAGACTCCTCCATGATCTCAAAGTACCTCCTCTGGTTGATACGAGGAGGAGGGAGGAGCTTGTTGCCAGCAGTGGAACGGCTGGAGATGGCGAGTTTGGAGAGCTGGCCCTCAACCTTATCCCTGGCACTCTTCACCCCTTGGGACCAGGGCAAAGCCGCACTGGCCTTGGCGGGTTTCTGGGTGCCGAAGACTCGGTCCAGGACCGTGTCCTTGCCCTCACGAGGAGGAATCTCGGGGTCCGGGAACCCGTTGAGATGCCTCATCAGGGTCAGGACCTGCCAGAAGGCATACTCCGACTACTGTTGCTCTCCTCCCGGAGAACTGGCTGTAAAGTCTCCCGTCCCCAAAGGCTCTACTTGGGGGGACACGTGGACGTTCTCCGATGGTCTCGTTGGCTCTGCTTAAATCCTAGAGGAAGACTTAGGGATGGTCTTAGAGTCCTTAGGTTCCCTCCTAGGAGGAATACAGGACTCCAATAACGAAGTCTGAGGGCTCTTCTCCACCCCAACTCGAGACAATTCTCCTGCTCAAGGTGGGGTTTCTCCTATTGGTGCGATGAGAGAACGTCTCACCTCGGTAGATTCCTGAGAACGGAAAATCTTCGTCCACAGGAGATGGAGAGAAAGTCTGAGGGGGGGAGGGGGCCTTACTCAAGGATTTCCTAGGAGCCAGCTTGACCCTGGGAGAAGTCACCACGACTTCTACTCCTCTCTTCCTCTTCAGTGGGGTCGGAGCTGCCCTTGGTTTGAGGCCTAACTCAGAGAAGGAAGGCTTGACAGCCTGAACTACAGCTCTGATAAGGGACCCAAACCATGGCTGCTTACTGACAGATGCTGTGTCAGAGACTCTCTCTGGAGGGAAGGGGATCGGGCGATCCTCCGGAGTAGACACTACAACTGGGCCTGCCTGATAAGAAAGTGAAGAAGATTGGATCCTGGACCTATCTGAAGACTTCCCCTCCTCCTGCGAGCGCGCTGGTCTGAGCTTGCGCGGGGGGGACGTGAAGACGACGACTTGGATGCTCTTGTTCCTGAAGCCTCGCGCGGGGGCTCGCGCTGTGAATCCCGATGGGAATCATGCCGGGGATCGCGGTGACGCTCGCGCGATGGAATATTCCCTGGTTCGCGCGCGGGCGAACCTTCGCCTGCGTGGGCGGGCGGGCGCGCGCGGAGAAGAAGATGCGGGCGAGGGTGAGCGTGGGCGCATGGGCGAGCACTGACGAGTAGGAGAGTGATGACGCACAGGCGAACGATGGCGCACAGGCGAGCGATGGTGAGCAGGGCGTGCAGGTGAGCGACTGCGTACTGGAGAGGGGGCGCGTGGGCGATCTATGGCGAGCAGGTGAGTGGGTGCGTGG
The DNA here is from genome assembly GCF_036898095.1 of Palaemon carinicauda. Classification (NCBI taxonomy): domain Eukaryota; kingdom Metazoa; phylum Arthropoda; class Malacostraca; order Decapoda; family Palaemonidae; genus Palaemon; species Palaemon carinicauda. The sequence goes on along the minus strand of NC_090734.1, from coordinate 112,222,916 downwards.
GCGTGCTGGCGAGCGATGGCGCGCAGGTGATGGTGCGAGCGATGGCGCGCAGGTGACGGTGCGAGCGGACCTAACTCGTCGGAAGCCTACAGAGGGTCAACCTCTGCTATCGCCGGCGACTGTTTGACAGCAGCCCACAACCTGATTATGTCAAACAGGGCTTCCTTGGAGGGCGAACCCTGAAGCCCCAAGGAAGCCCAAAGCTGCAATAAATCATCATTAGAGGCATTAGCAGAAATAACCTCGCCCGGGGGAGGAGGAGGAGCTGCCTCGCTATGGGAGGCAACGCCCTCTCCCGCACCCCGAGGTTGGCGAACACAAGTACGCCCCACGCTACCACTCGACGGCCTCTCGGAAGAGACCGATCGAGTGGGAGCTTCGGAGGAGGTTTGGGCTACGGAAGAAGAGTCCATGGGATTTTCTCTCTTCAAGGAAACCCTTGAAAGAGAAATATCCCGTTTAGACTTCTTCTTCCGGCGCCGTGAAAACCTCTCCCACTGGAAGACCACTCCCTACACTCACCGCAAACTTTATTTCTTTCATACCGTTGGCCCCTGCAATAAGGACATAAGGTGTGAGGGTCTGTGTCCACCGCCGACATAAACGTTCCGCAAGGGCGGTCAGGTAAGCTGGGACACTTCCGCATAGTAGAGGCCAACTTCCAAGCACACTGAAAAGAAAAAGCAAAACAAGATCAAAGGCTGTCAATAAGCGAGGGTGGGAGCAGACACGTCTGTTCATCACCCAAGCCAAAAGCAAAGTGAGCTAGTCACAGGTGTGTGAGGGGGGGAAGGGGTAGCTAGCTACCCCTTCCAACCCCCGCGCTAACTAGCGAGGGGGTAGTAATCCCTCGTTAAAATTCTAATGGCTCGTCATTTCAGCTACGCCGAAAGTAATACCCATATTAAATAGCGTGGTTTGTATTTCGGCTACGGAACAAATACAGGTTTAGAATGCATGATTATTTAATCAAGGGTAATATGTGTTACAGTTATGTAATGTACTGTACTGATCTGCATGCAAGGTTGTATACACAGAGAAAAATTTTTTTTTTCATCTGATCTAATGGGGCTGGAGCATTGGTAACAGGAGAATCAAAATTCTTAGAACTACTAACTCGAATAAGGTTTACTACAAATAGCATATCGAATGGAATATAAAATTTAGTTTTACATGTAAACTGTACATACTGTAATATAAAATATATACTATGTAATATGACAATATTTAAAGCTATTACATTACCTTGAATATAACTATGACCTATGATATTCTTTGTTTTAAAACAATTTTATTTTTATAAGCAAAAAACATTTTCCCATTATAAAATATGTAAAAAATAAAGTTTTAAGGGCTTTTAAGAAATCTCTTTAAATGAAACATAAAATGGTTTTCTTAAAATTATCCCATTACTTAACTGATGCTAAACTATTCATTAAATCTTTATAACAAATTGGATTCAGCAATCAGGATTCTGTACTATAACACCTACTCAAAATTTTTTACTTCACTCATTGCCTCTGTACTTTCATTTACATTCACCTTCGATGAATTCAAATCCCGAGTCAAGAGAATTTGAAAAATTATGAGGAACAAAATCGTCCTCAAAGCTTCTTGAAAGTGGGTCTTCAACAGGTGGCGGCCTTACAGCAGCCAGGACGACTACATCTTCCTTGTTGTCGCAGAGGATGTTTCCATCGTATTCCTTGAGCAAACTGAAAAAGATCATAATTCCTTAAGTTTCAAATTTAAACAATGCTGGTAAACTTTTGTCTTTATCAAGTGGAAGGTGAAAAAGTGGAAAATGAAACTAAACAAGAATATAAATTATGATTCTATAAAAGATAGATTTTTTTTACCAAAAGGAAGACAAAATTAAGTAGGGAGGTAAAAAATACTAAAACAATTACATTTTTGTCAAATACTGTTTAAGGATGAACTTCTCCATCACAAGGTTCAATACTACAACGACTGTGACTAATTTCTGGAATAATCTTGCTAATCAGGTAATGTAGTTGAATAGGTGGAACTTCAAAAGTTCAACTTGCCACGAATATCTTTATGTTGAACAGGTTAACAAGTCTTTTTATAGTTTATATATGGAAGATCTATAACATTATTACTTTTCTTGAAATATTTTACTTTAATTTTTCATTACTTCTCTTGTAGTCTGTTTATTTTGATATTTCCTTTCCTCACCGAGCTATTTCCCCATCTAAGACCTCTTGGGCTTATAGCATCCTACTTTTCCAGCTAGGGTTGTAGCTTGGCTAATAATAATAATGATAATAATAATAAAGAAATATGATGTTCCTTAAATAACCATTAAAACAGATTTTGAGCGAAGCGAAAAATCTATTTTTGGGTGAGATGGCCATGTTGTCCTGATGGAAGTTCCTATAAGTAGCTTCCTAAGGAATATATGTACTACAGTGATATTCCCAGAGAATTTTACCTTTAGGTCTGCAGAATTCTAACTCCTGGCGCGACTATCCTTAAATTTTCTCACAAGGATGTCGCATAATATCAGAGGACGTAATCTTGACACGCCACATAGCAATCTGCACCCCTAATAGCGTTTACGCTTCGAGGGGGAAAGTGGCAAAAATAGAAGGGGAGCCATATCAAGGTTACCCTAGTTCTCATACTACTATCAAGTATCACAACAGCGCCATATCCAAGATGGCGAACATTCCTTGTAGCATTGAGCATGCTGCTACAGATACAGTACTTCGGGAAGGGATACTGTGAAGATCTTTTCTATTAGAAAAAAAGGGTGGGTCCATCAGGACGACATGGCCATCTCACCCAAAAATAGATTTTTCGCTTTGCTCAAAATCCGTTTTTTGGGCTCATGCCATGTCGTCCTGATGGAAGCATACCCAAGCATTAATGTATCTGTGGATTTTCATCAGTGCCTTACCCTTGGGACAACATTTGTATTGTTATTTGGACCAATTGAGACAAATGACGTTACCGTTATCCGTCATCATCACTAATCATAAACGATGTTAGTGTTTCCTGCCCCTTACAGGGAAGTCATTCTAGACAGTAGAAAAGGGGCCTTAAGGTTAGCATATATTGTATGAACAAACATAAGTATACACTGAATATACAAACAGTCTCATAGTTTGTATACAGTGGAACCTCTACATACGAATTTTCCAACATCCAAAGTAAAATTCAACCATATTTCTGTCTCGACACCCGAAGTGTTGCTCCAACATACGAAGTAAATAATACGCGTACGCATGGAATTTTCTCGAAAGCGTCACCCGTGGTTTGTTGTTGACGCCGCTAGACGGCAGAACATCTGAGGGACGCCAATCGAGCGTCGCCTTGATCAGTCCTTTCATCTCATGTGCATCGTTTGGGTGTTCTCTATTCGCTCAGTTATTAACAGTGTTTTTTATCTTCCCTTTTCAAGTGTTGTTTTCTGTGTTTCGTAATCATGGGTCCTAAAAAGCTTAGTTTCGATTCAGGAGGTGGTACTAGTGGTGAGAAAAGGAAGTAGTCAATGCTTTCATTAGAACTAAAGCAAGAAATAATAGAAAAGCATGAGCGAGGTGTGCGTGTTAGTGATCTGGCTAAACAATAAGGCCGGAATATGTCTACGATCTTGACGATCCTAAAACAGAAGGCAGCCATTAAAGCAGTGAAACCTTCGAAGGGGATCACGATTATTTCAAAATGTCGTAGCCCTACCCTTGAAGAGATGGAACGCCTTTTGTTGATATGGATCAAGGACAAGGAGATTGTTGGCGATACGATCACTGAAACGAACATTTGTGAGAAGGCCAGCGCTATCTACAGTGACTTAAAGGCAGTGGGCTCTGGGGGTGATGTTGGGGAGAGTTCAGCCGATCCTACGGCGGAGGAATTCAAGGCGTCTCGAGGTTAGTTTGAGAAATTTAGGAAACGGACCGGGATTCATTCAGTTGTTCGGCATGGAGAGGCTTCGAGTTCAGACACCAAGGCTGCTAAAGACTTTGTTTTAAAATTTCGAAAGCATCGTGGCAGAGGAAGGATACGTAGAGCAGCAGGTGTTCAACTGTGATGAAACCGGTCTGTTTTGGAAAAAGATGCCTAGTCGAATGTACATTACCGCCGAAGAGAAGAAAATGTCTGGACATAAGCCAATGAAGGATCGGTTGACTTTTGCGCTTTGTGCCAACGCCAGCGGGGACTGCAAAATTAAGCCTTTATTAGTTTACCATTCCGAAAACCCTAGGGCATTTAAAGCACATAGAATTAATAAAGACCTGCTACATGTTCTATGGCGTTTTAATTCTAAGGCTTGGGTTACTGGGCATATCTTTGTGGAATGGGTAAATGTAGTTTTTGGCCCTGCTGTCAAGAAGTACCTTCAGGAGAGGAATTTGCTTTTGAAGTGCTTGCTTTGTTTGGACAATGCACCCGCTCAACCCCCCCCCCCCCCTTCCCCCGACTCGAAGATGATATCATCGACTAATACAAATTTATAAAAGTGTTGTATCTTCCACCGAATACCACCCGTATCCTCCAGCCCATGGACCAGCAAGTCATCTCTAATCTTAAGAAGCTCTACACCAAGCACTTATTTAATCAGTGCTTTAATGTCCCGCAAAGCACCAACTTAACTTTGCGTGAATTTTGGAGGAGCCACTTTAATATCGTGCACTGCTTAAAGATAATAGATCAGGCTTGGGAGGGAGTAACTCATCAGACCCTGAATTCAGCTTGGATGAAGCTTTGGCCTGATGCTGTTGCTCCCAGAGATTTCGAAGGTTTTGGCCCCGAGAATGAACCTGTGCTTGCCACCGAGGAAGACGTTGAAGGGATTGTATCCCTTGGCAAGTCCATGGGTCTGCAGGTGGATGAAGATGACATCACCAAACTCGTCGATGAGCATCATGAAGAGCTCACCACCGAGGAACTCAAGGAGCTGCAAGCCATGTAGCATGATGAGTTCCAAGCGCAGTTGAGTGAGTCGGAGGAGACCGAGGAGGTAGGCCAAATCTCAGGTACTGCGGAAATAAGACAGATGTTGGCATATCATCAACAAGAGGTTGATTTCATCGACAAGCATCACCCACAGAAACTTCAGGTTTGCCGTGCAGTTGCGCAGTTCAATGATGTTCGCTTAACTCATTCCAGAAAATTCTTCAAAAGCCATACCATGCAACTTTCTCTCAATAGTTTCTTTAAAAAATCTACAAAACGGTCTAGTGATCATGATGAAAAGAAAGAAAGTGAAGCAAAGAAAAGGAAGACCGAATCGAGTGAAAGTGATGAAAATTAAAAATAAGAAAAGAAAAAAATGTAAAAAAAAATTATAAAATTATAAAAATGAAAAAAAAGAAATAAGCTAAGTTAAGTTAAAGTTCACGTAGTGTAAGTTAGTGTAAGTTATCGTACGTTATCGTAGTCGCCATCATTACCTCCTCGCTGATCTTCCGTCTCCTCCTGCACTGGCCTGTCGCTACGGCAAAGTGTTAATAAAGACCCCTTTTTTATTTATTATTTCTTTATTATTATTCTTTTTTTAGATATTCCTATATTATTCAATTGTATTAATGTTATGTGTAATTATGTGTACCATTTATTAAGGAGTTATTATGGGTTTTTAGGCTGAGGAACGAATTAAACAAATTACCGTGTATTCTTATGGGAATATTTGCTCCAACATACGATCGTTTTAACATACGATCGTTTTAACATACGAAGCAGTTTCTGGAACGAATTAAAATCGTATGTACAGGTATCACTGTATATTGCTGAATCAATATCAGTGTCTCTCATATCCATTGCTTGCAAGCATACAATTATATGAAGAATACTTACTTCAGTAAGTCAAAGAACTCTGGCATTTTAAACATGCAATTGCAATTGTCGGACGAATTAGGACGCAATTACATTCTAATAGACATTTATTTCTAATAAATGACTAAATGCATTACAAGTAAAACAAATGTAACATGATAACGGAATTATACCTGTAACATATACAGATATTATATTTCTTTCTTGAAAGGAAAGAAATGAGTGCCACTCTCAGATTGAAGAAAATTTTTTTAATAAAATTTCTCTACGTAATTTCTGTACCGGTTACCTTCTATCGACACTGTGTACTATGTACACACGGCACTAGAGCTATCTGTATAATTCCACACCTGGGATTTTTGAACAGAGTTAGTGTCACCATGGTAACACTCATTCAAAGGAGGTCATACTAAAAGTGATGACCCCTTCTCCCTTTAATTGACAGTACCAGTCAATCAGCTGTTCGTCGCAGAATTAGACGGCAGGTTTAAATACACTACCCGCCGCCACCACATAATGCTTCAGTTCATGGACCTTTTTAGCATAGTGTTTGTAGAACACTCTGGATGATCCCCATCCAGTATATGAGCAAGGATGTTCAAGGTCCCAATAAGTTAACTGTTATGACAGTAATTAGGAGGCAGGTTTTAATACGCTACCTGCTGCTACTACATAGTGCTTAAGTTCATGGACCTGTTTCGCATAGTGTTTGTAAAACACTCTGGATGATTTCCATCCGGTGTATGAACGAAGACGCTCAAAGTCCATATACAGAAAGAAATTCAGTGATGAAGCAATTTTTCTCGGATCATGACCTGCGGGAGTAGGTGAGCTTCGCCCTCAGTTGTTTTAGGGATAAGTTTGATCCACAGGTTCCTCCTTTAAACAGCTGTCCTCCCTTGAAGTCTGAAGTTCTACGAAGATGGACCTTTAGACACTCTACAGGACATAGAGAGACATCTTCCTTCAGAGAGCAGATTCTCCAGGGACCCCACCTCTTACTGGGTAGCTCATTCTTAGCAAGAAAGGTTGGATCAGGGAAGAGATTCAGTTCTCTGGCTTCTGTGAACTGAATGTGGCCCTCATCTCTAGATAGGGCCAATATTTCACCAACTCTAGCCCCGGAGGCTATAGCGAACATAAAAATAACCTTTTAGGTTAGATCCTTATGGGAATAATCTTCATTGTTCACAGATGAGGCATAATGTAGGACCTTGTCCAAAGACCAAGAGATGGGCTTTGGTGGTGCTGCAGGCCTAAGCCTTGCACATGCCTTCGGAATCTTGTTAAAGATTTCATTCGCCAGACCTTCTTGAAAGGCATATAGAAGAGGTCTAGTCAAGGCTGACTTGCATGTAGTTATCGTGTTGGCTGCCAGACCTTGATTATGAAGGTGGACAAAGAAGGACAGACAGAAGTTCATGGAAATTTCTTTCGGTTCTTTTGCTTTTACATAAGCAACCCATTTTTCCAAGAAGACTCATACTGTCTTCTAGTTGACTTAGACTTGTATTCTTCTAAGAATTCTATATTGCCTTCAGAGATCCCAAATCTTTTCCTGACCACTAGGGCAAGAAAATCATGAAATGAAGGGTTCGGGTTCTCTGTGATAAATCGAAGGCAATTAACTTCTGAACCTCCTGAAATAGTTCTCGGTTCAGAACTAGGGCCAGCCTCAGCCTCAGTTCCTTCGCTAAAGAGGACCGATTGCTCTTGGTCTACTTTGGGAGCCAACAGAGCTACTCCTCCCTGGAAGGATCTCAGCATGTTGAGGACCTTCAGCAGGTGACTGGATGGGATGAACAGGAAATCCTGAGTCCATCCCTTCCATAACAGAGACATGATGTCTGTTATCTCCACTAGAGGATCCTTGTATGGGGCTACATATCGAGGTAGTTTCTTGAAGACGCTTGTGATGAAGAGGTCGATCTGCAGTTCTGAGACTTGTTCCCATCTGGGAGAGAATAGGTCAGCGTCCGTGGACCATTCTAACTATCGGCTTGAGCCCAGGTAGAGCATCCACTGTCACACTGCGGATCAATTGTACATGAACTGCTGACAGGTGCCATCCCTTTAAGGAAGGGATGGATAACGTCACCTGGACTGAATGAGACATTCTCTAGCATTGTTGATTGCAACGTTTCATTACCACTTCGGTGTCCTAGATCAGCCGTAGGAAGTCTGATCTACGTGGAGAGTGTTTCCCCACTCATGACAGGATCAACCTGGTCTTGGGACTTTCGGTCTTTGACCTTTGTTAGGGAAGCGATTAAAGAAGGACCGATACCGGTCTTTTTAGTTCTCTTCGAGCGTTTGATTCGTATCTTCTCCAGACTCTTAACGCAACTTTCAGCAGTGCTCTTAGCACTAGGTCTGTCTCTATTGCGAACTGGAGAGAGTTCAGAGCTCCTCCTCGTCAGCATCTTGGAAATCTGACTGATTACCAGAGCCTCTTGACCAACCTTGCAATCTCCTTTTACATTCCCAAGGGAAAGGAGAGTTGGTGTGACAACAGGCTTCAATGGTTTTTAGCCATTGAAACCTTTGAGCTGGGGAAAATCGAGACTTCTTGAAACTTATCTTGCATCAGCGATGTTCCGGGAACCGGATCATTTCCTTGGATGTTCATAGACCAGCCACTTCAGGTGCTGCCCACCCCAGCCTCTCGCTCAGGTACATTGTTGCCTGAACCTTTTCTAGGCTTGGTTTTTTGCAAGACTGTGTCTGCCAATCCTGTGAAGATATTTAGGACTGTGTCTAGTCCGACAAGTATCTTTCTTAGGATATACAGTGAACCCTCGCTACTTCGCGGTTCGACCATCGCGGATTCACCACTTCGCGGATTTTTTTCATAACCCATGTATATACATATATCGCGGATTTTCCGGAAATTTCGAAAATACCGCGATGTGACCGATGGTGCGAGATTGGAGAAAGTAAGGAAAATTGAATCATGATTGATTTTCAATATAAATGAAACTTTGAGGAGCAACAAAGATATCATTTGTTAGAGAGATAGAGAGAGGTAAGGAATGGGAGGTAGTGAAAAGTAGCCCACAGAGAGAGAGAGAGGTAGAGGTAGAGAGAGAGAGGTAGAGAGAGAGAGGTAGAGAGAGAGAGGTAGAGAGAGAGAGAGAGAGAGAGAGAGAGAGAGAGAGAGAGAGAGAGAGAGAGAGGTAGAGAGAGAGAGAGATGGAGGGGGGTTTAAATGTAATAAACAAAAAAATTTGATAGGTTATAACACATTGGTGCTTATGTAATATCAACTGTATACTGTAGACGGTTTGAGTAAGTTAAGAAATGGTATAAATGATACTTTGTTAGTGTATTCGTACACACTCAAGAGCGGCCGCTAGATGACAGCTGATCTAATCACAGCCAAAAGTAAAACAAAAAGAAGTCAACAATACTCGATTTTTAAAACACACCCGAAATTTAAAAACAAAAGTACACGCTTTCTTAATGTGCAATTAACTATTTAAAGAGTGGCAATTTTCTAGAATAAAATGGTATTTCCCAAAAAATAGTGGTTTGCTGATGAAATCGGATGCCATATTTTTAGCTATGATTGAAATGGATGTAGACTCGGCCTAATTTTTTCGTTTCGTATTTAATTGACACTAAGAAAACTAATTTTAGTTTCTTCATCTAAATGTAAGTATTGAATAACACGAAGAGAGAGAGAGAGAGAGAGAAAGAGAGAGAGAGAGAGAGAGAGAGAGAGAGAGAGAGAGAGAGAGAGAGAGAGAGAGAGAGAGAGAGAGAGAGAGAGAGTGAATCAGCTGTTGTAATCAAATGGCGTGTTTTTGTTTCGCGAGAATTTCATCGCCACGACTATAACAACAACATACTGTACTCAACTTTACAGTATTATACAGACTACTGTAATATGATAAAGTAAAATATTTGTAATCTATTTTATATGAAATGGGGCTATTTTTTTTGTTTAAAATTTACATTTACGTATGTAAAACAACTCTCTCTCTCTCTCTCGTAGATTGTTTGCCTGCTTTGCTACGCATGTATGATTTTATATAGATACAGTAAATAATATTTGTAATAACATATTTTATAAAAGCTTTTACTGTAATATCATTATTTATCACTTTCATCATGAACGTTAAATTCCTTAGTTTGTTTACTGAGCGTACTTTATGACGCCGTCGTTTCAGGCGGCGTCATAAAGAAAAACATTTCATTTGGAAGTCCTAATTTTAAAATTAAGTAAAACATTAGTAATAACCAAATCAACATACTGTACTGAATAATCAATATAATCAATGCAAAAACTAACCTATACACAGATGTGTAAATGCGTTTGTTTCTTCATTATAATCAGAGATAAACGTAAACAAAACATTGGTTGCCATTTTTTATCGTGCTATTTGGCGTGTTTAGGAAACGCATGATATAAAGTCGCCTTTAATATTTGTGCCTGTTTTAGTTTAGGGTACGTTAGTACATGCATTAAGTGTTCTGTACATTGAAGGGTAGTTTGTTAACAGTACTACGTACAAGGGAAGGTTTTAAAAGTCTGAATATACATGTTAAATAAATAGGTAAATATGGTGTCACTACTTCGCGGAATTTCACCTATCGCGGCCGGGTCTGGAACCTATCTACCGCGATAAACGAGGGTTCACTGTACGTTACCCTCTGTAACTTGAATCCTAGATAGGAGGGGAGGGGGTGATTGACTGGAAGTTGCCAATAGACAAGTTTCAGGTCTGACAAGACTACGAACACCCCTTTTTGAAACAGGGTTCTTATGTTCAGAAGGATTAACATTCTGAACTCGCTGCTTTATTTGAACTTATTGAGTGGCGACAAGTTCAAAATGACTCAGAGTCTTCTTGAGTCCTTCTCGTGAACACCAAACAGCCTTCCCTGGAATTCGATGGACTATCGTTTCCTTACCACCTGTATGCTCTAGAGCTCTCAGGTATACTCCTCCAGGAGGGTTTTGGATTGTAGGAAGAGTTGAAGAAATGATGGTGGAGACATTTCTACCTCCCATCTTATTTCCATCTTGATTAGGCCTTGGACCCAAGGATCAAAGGTCCAGCAATCCTAAAGGAACCTCCCTCCTACCAGAAGCATCTCTATGCTTCGAATGATCAGTAGGTTTATATTTTCGACCACCTGCCTGTGGCACCGCGGTCACTGCAACAGTGGGATGTTGTTGAACAGCCCGATATATATTTCCAGACATTTCCGTCTTCCTTTTAGGTTGGGGACCCACAACCGTGGAAGACTTTCTCTTTGAAAGGATGCCCCACTTTTGGAGAAGTCCTATGTTCTCCGTGGAGACGTTCTTAATCACTTTTCTAACTACCTCGTCTGGGAAGAGGTCTTTAGCCCAGATGTTGGAAGATATTAGCTTCCTTGTTTCATGTTTCACTGTTGCAGCAGCGAACACAATCTCCCTACAAGCTCTCCTAGCCTGCATAAAGGTCTTTTACTAAGGTAGCCATATGTATTTTGGCTAAGACCATGAGCATGACTGGGGTACCTTGATGGGTTGAACACAACTCTACGTAGTTTAGTAGGGATAGGGAGGCTGCAAGTCTCTCCTTTGTCTCTTGTTCATTATACAAGAGAAACTCGGATAATTTAGGGAGATTTTCGTTAAACTGTCAACTGGCGACATCCGCATCTAGTCTTCCTACTGAAAAGGTTAAGTGGATTTCCTTCCAATCCTTCTCATGTCTGGTTAAGGCTAGTGACAGAGGCTTGCACTCCTCGAGTGCAGGACATGGCCTACCTGCCTTCACTGCCTTGGCAACAGATTTAAATGCCTTCCCTATAAAGGGGAATGAAATTGAAGCAGGAGCAAGAAAGGAAGGGTGCCTGTTACCTAGTAAGAATACCTTCAACACCGAGTAACCCGCCTTTTTCAGGCTACTTGACAAGATAGCCTGTGCCTTATCATGGTCAAAAATCATGACCTCCTTCGATTCCGTTCCTTTCCTTGACATTGGTTCATACTTCAGTCGAACGAAACAATTAGGGAAAGCGTCAAAGTTTGGCCAAAACTGGATTTTGTTCAAAGGAATAGCACCCATCTCCTCCGAGATGTAGAGTTTGCCATTTAAATTCGGCATCAGCTCCGCAAACCTCCAGGGATTGGTTTTGGAGCATGTCGGAAGGTCTTTATCTATGGGTCGTTTGTATGACCCTTGGGGAGAGACAAGTGGTGCTTTACAAGGCTCTATCTTGCATTTCGCTTCCTGCTTTTCGTCTTGTTTGCGAAGGTTTTCTATTAGATTTTTCACTTGGGTCCATAATTGGTCCATTCCATCTAATAGAGGGGTAGAAGGTGAAGATGTCGATGTCGATGGCTCTAGAGCCAGCATAGACGGAAAAAATTCCGACACGACATTCTCCCCTTCTTCCCATGGGCGTTTCCTGCCCTCCTTCCCAAAGGCTATCTGGCCGTCGGGAGATGTAAATCGTGCCTGAGGCACCACTATTTCCTTACTTACTTTCGGAAATAGTAGCTTACGCATCCTATCATTAGGTAGGTAAGGTCCCGGAGAGATTTTCTGGAAACCTCTCACCCAGTTGCGTAATTTGTAACGAGCTGCTTCCCTAGTCTCTATCGACTTGGGATTCTCGAAACCCTCGGACATTAAGGCCGACATACTGTACATTGCAAACCTGGGGGTTCCAATAATGTAGGGATTCGGAAATAATATTGCAGGGGGCATGAAGCCTGCATGTATTATGACCGTAAAAACACTTACTCTTGATCTTGCAGAAGACTACAACACATGTCATCGGGTGTTCCTCCTTTCCAGAGGCGAAAGAAGCTGGAGATTGCATAATAATAATCCTTGAAAATCGATCGAAAATGTCAGATCAACAGGGAACATCACCGTGCGAATTCGCTACAAAATTAGGAATGTTCGCCATCTTGGATATGGCGCTGTTGTGATACTCAATAATAGTATGAAAATTAGGGTAACCTTGATATGGCTCCCCTTCTATTCTGCCACTTTCCCCCTCGAAGCGTAAACGCTATTAGAGGTGCAGATTGCTATGTGGCGTGTCAAGAATACGTCCTCTGATATTATGCGATATCCTTGTGAGAAAATTTAAGGATATTCGCGCCAGGAGTAAGAATTCTGGAGACCTAGAGGTAAAATTCCCTGGGAATATCAATGTAGTACATATATCCCTTTGGAAGCTACTTATAGGAACTTCCATCAGGACGATACGACTTGAGCCCAAAAATGGTATTTTCATTTTAAAATAAATTTTTTAACATACTTACCCGGTAGTTATATATATAGCTTAGGTCCCTGACGTCACGGCAGAAAATTCAAAACTCGCGCCAATTGCCGATTGGATAGCCAGGTGTACCACCCCTGCGCCCTAGCGAGGTATCAGGGAACCATTCCAGGAACCCTCATATATTCCATGCCTCTAGTCTCTTAGAGGGGAGGAGGGTGGGACTTAAATTACATATAGCTACCGGGTAAGTATGTTAAAAAATTTATTTTATAATGAAAATACCATTTTTAAACATAAGACTTACCCAGTAGTATATATATATATATATATATATATATATATATATATATATATATATATATATATATATATATATATATATATATATATATATATATATATATATAGCTGATTAACACCTTTGGTGGAGGGTTAGAGACAGCTAGTATATCTGGAATTCTGCTTAAGAGTTAATTAAAACAAACTTAAGGGTTCGTACCTGATAAGGAAGCTGACTTCAATGATTCTCTGCCTCATTATGTCTGCTAGCCTTATGAGATCCAGCGGTCCTCCCAGGGGGCTGAAGATCTCGTAGGGACTGTCAAACCAGTGTATATACCTCATTATGACAGAACCTCCTCCAATAACCAGTTCCGAGTGCTCTTCAAGGAACAAAATTGACAACCTGAATAAAATCAATGATATTGGAAGACTGACACAATTTCCACAAACAACCATAAAAACAAATAAAAGTACCAAGAGAAGGAAAGGTTATTGGGATTATGGGAATGTAGTGGTGGATCCTTCACCCACTACTGCACTCGCTGCTACGAATGGACTCAGAGTGTAGCAGTCCTCGTAACGAGTCTGAACACTTTTTAAATAATATGAAGCGAACACAGATTTGCTCCTCCAAAAGGATGTGTCCATTATGCTTTGCAATGATCTATTCTGTCTGAATGCTGCCGACGTTGCTACTGCTCTGACTTCGTGAGTCTTGACCTTTAAAAGACCGAGGTCTGCTTCATTACAATGTATATGTGCTTCCTTAATCAAGAGCCTGATAAAAAAATGACAAGGCATTTTTTGACATCTGTAACGAGGGCTTTTTGACCGAGCACCATAGAGCTTCAGAATTGCCTCATAAATCTTTTGTTCTATCCAAATAGCATCTCAGAGCTCTTACGGGGCATAAGAATCTTTCCAACTCTTCGCCAACTAAATCCGAAAGATTTGGAATCTCAAACGCTTTGGGCCAAGGCTGAGAAGGGTGTTCATTTTTTGCAAGAAAGCCTAATTGTAATGCACAGACAGCCTTACCATCACGAAAACCAACGTTCTTGCTAAGCGCATGTATTTCACTTACTCTTTTGGCTATTGCGAAACTAATAAAAAATAAAGTTTTCATAGCAAGGTCCTTCATAGAAGCTGCACCCAATGGCTCAAACCTGTCGCTCATAAGAAACTTCAATACAATATCCAGATTCTAGGCTGGTGAATCTTGGTTTCGTTGCTTTGTAGTTTCAAAAGACTTAAGAAGTTCTTGCAGATCCTTATTGTTAGAAAGGTCTAGGTTTCTATGCCTGAACACAGTCGCTAACATGCTCCTATATCCTTTAATAGTCGACGAGGAGAAGTTGCACTTCCTTCAAAGGTGGAGCAGGAAGTCCGCAATTTGGGCTACAGAGGTATTGAATGAGGAGAGTTGACTCTACACCACTCTCTAAAAACCTCCCACTTGGATTGATAAACTTTGATAGTTGAAGTTCTTCTTGCTCTTGCAATGGCTTGAGCTGCCTCCTTCGAAAAGCCTCTAGATCTAGTGAGTCTTTCGATAGTCTGAAGGCAGTTAGCTGAAGAAGTGGAGATTTTGATGGAATCTTTCCAAGTGGGGTTGTTTGAGTAGATCTACTCTTAATGGAAGGCTTCTTGGAGTGTCTACCATCCATTCCAGTACCTCTGTGAACCATTCTCTTGACGGCCAAAAGGGGCCATTAGGGTCATTCTGGTCCCTTTGGATGTTACAAACTTTTGTACCACTTTGCACAGGATCTTGTATGGTGGAAAGGCGTACATATCTAGGTTGGTCCAATCCAAAAGAAACGCGTCTATGTGGACTGCTTCTGGATCCGGTACAGGAGAGCAATATGCCTCTAACCTTTTTGTCTTTGATGTTGCGAAGAGATCTATGCATGGTCGACCCCAAAGACGCCAGAGGCTCTTGCAAACTTGAAGATGGAGCGTCCACTCTGTCGGTAGGATCTGACCTCTTCTGCTGAGGCTGTCTGCCATTACATTTTTCTCCCCTTGGATGAACCTTGTTAAAAGGATAACGTTCCTCTCCCTTACCCAAAAAAGGAGATTCTTCGCCGTCTCTACAGAGACATTGAGTGAGTTCCCCCCTGCTTGGCAATGTAAGCCAATGTCGTCGTGTTGTCGGCATTGACTTGAACCACTTTGTTGGAGACTGATCCCTCGGAACTTTTGAGGGCTAATAGAACTGCCAACAATTCCTTGTGATTTATATGCAAGTTCTTCTGGTTCTCTGACTACAGTCCCAAAAGGAACATAATACAAGGTCTGGGTTCTTTTGCGTTAGGTCGAGACCTTCCTGGAACTTGTTTGGTTCATCCCACCACCGAAGGCAGTTTTTGATGGAGTTCGTAATTGGAATAGTCATAGTCTCTAGGTCTCTCTCCTTGTTCCAATGGCTGTTGAGATGGAACTGGAGAGGACAAAGGTTCAGTCTTCCTAGGGGAACAAATTGTTCTAAGGAGGAGAGGGTTCCTACTAGACTCATCCACTTCCTTGCTGAACACATGTTCTTGCTTAGAAAAGATTGGAGTTTCAACCTGGCTTGCTCCATCCTTAAAGGAGATGGAAAAGCCCGAAAAATCTGACTCCGAATCGTCATTCCCAAATAGAGAATCTCTTGAGATGGAATCAAGAGAGACTTTTCCTTGTTGACAAGGAGACCCAGTTCTTTTGTAAGGTTCAATGTTGTCTGAAGATCCTTCAGGCAGTGATCGTATGAGTGAGCTCTGAGAAGCCAGTCGTCGAGATACAGGAGGTTCTGATGCCCCTTGAGTGGAGGATTTTTGCTACATTTAGCATGAGCTTCGTAAAGACCTGTGGGGCTGTGCTGAGGCCGAAGCATAGGGCTCGAAATTGGAAAAGTTGAAGACGAATCTTAGGTAAAGCCTGAAGCTCGGATGGATTGGGATGTGAAAGTAGGCGTCCTGGAGGTCTAACGAGACCATCCAGTTGCCTTTCCTTACTGCAGCTAGAACTGATTTCGAAGTCTCCATTGAGAATTTTGTCTTCTGGATGAACTTGTTCAGCGCACTCACGTCCAGGACTGAACGCCATCCCCCCAAGTTCTTGGATACCAGGAACAGGCGGTTGTAAAAGCCTGGTGAACATATATCCTGTACTTTTTTTTATAGCCCCTTTTCCAACTTGAGAGACACTTGGATAGTCGGAGCTTGTCACTTTGCCTCCTCTCTGAATCTGGGAGAGAGATCCACAGGAGCTAAGACCAAAGGAGGATTCCTAGAAAGGGAATCTTGTAACCCTCCTTCAAGATCTGTATAGACCATTGATCTGTTCCTCTCTTCTCCCACGCTTGCCAGAAGTTGAGTAGTCTGGCTCCTACTGCCTGAAGGCAAAAGCAGTCAGACTCTGCTTCGCCCTGCTCTGAAGCTTCTCCTCTTATTCCTTCTAGCGTCAGGTCTGGAACTACCCCTTGCTGGAAGATCTCCCTCGAAAGGGCTGGGAAAACTTGGGAAAAGAAGTTTCTTCCTTAGGTTTGCGACTGGTAAATGAGGATGGTAGAGCTTTTCTGGCTGTCTTAGAGACCAGATCTTGAGTAGCCTTTTGAGTCAGGGCCAACGATATCTCCTTAATTAGTTCTTGTGGGAACAACAAGAGAGAAAGAGGAGCATACAACAGCTCGGATTTCTGGAAGGGAGTAACGCCCAGAGAAAGAAACAAACATAACTGATCCCTTTTCTTTAGAATGCCAGCAGAACAGAGCGCTGCTAATTCGTTGGATCCATCCCGCAAAGCCTTATCCATGCTGGACATTAAATGGACTAAGGCAGAGGTATCCCCCTCTTTAAAAGTAGCAACTTTTTTACCCAATGCTCTAAGAGTCCAGTCCAAGAAGTTGAAAACTTCGAAGGTTCTAAATATGCCCTTAAGCAGGTGATCCGTCTCCGATGTAGACCAGATGATCTTGATCTTCCTCATGGCCGACCGACGAGGAGCGTCAACGAGGCTTGAGAAATCTCCCTGGGCAGAGGCAAGTATCCCCAAGCCGAGAACTTCTCCTGTCTCGTACCAGATACTAGACCTGGAGGCTAGTCTAGCTGGAGGAAAGCGAAAGCTGCTTTCCCTAAGGCTTTCTTAGACTGCATCCAGTCACCCATCAGTTTTAGAGCCCTCTTAGATGATCGTGATAAAACCATCTTGGTAAAGCGAGTCTTCTTAGAAGCCTTCCCAAGAGTAAACTCGGGCGGTGGCGAACGGGGAGCCCCTAGCTCAAAGAAGTCTGAGAATTCCTCAGTAAAAACTTTCATAAGTCTTTTCAAGTCGACAGAATGACGAAAAGAAACAGAGTCCTCGTCTTTCGACACTTCCACAAACTCCAGGGGAGAAAGCTGACCTTCCATGTCCTTCTCTGGTAACGTTCCATCGGGAGTAACAGTGTTGAGTGCAGTCTCCTTCTCGAGAATATCCTGAGTTCCGATAGCAACAGAAACAAGATCATTACGAATAATATCAAGCGGGAGTGATACTTGCGGCTCAGCCAAACGCTCGCAATCAACGCGATAGGAACCAATGAGTTCCTGAACTTGAACTGCGCTATTGTCATCTTGGAAAGAGTGAGCCTTATCATCATAATCAACACTAACTTCTGAAGCATCTGAAATATGGATACTGTAGAGGTAGGACGTTCAGGATCGTATCCTGAAAGGCGCTTGCCGTCGCTTCCTGACAAGCGTTCAGCGTTGCGAATCGCTTGCCACTCAACAACCTGTTTGGTTGTTTAGCGCTCAGAAACACGTCCTGGAGAACGTTCACTAAGGTAACTTGAAGAGCGGAAGGCGTCCTGAAATCTAGGACGTTCGACAGCCTGTTTCGCAGGACGTTCGGCAGCCTGTTTCGTAGGACGATCAGCAGCCTGTTTCGCAGGATGTTTGGCAGCCTGTTTCGAAGGACGTTCGACAGCCTGTTTCGTAGGACGAACGGCAGCCTGTTTCTCAAGACGTTCGACAACTTGTTTGACAGGACATTCGATGTCTCTCTTTGAAGGACGTTCGAGCACACGATCTGACAGAAGGATCTCCTTGTGCTTGTAAGGACGTTCTGTGCCTCGTAGTAAAGTGCGTTCGACATTAGGGCTGTCAACTGTGGACTTAGGTCACGTCCTAAAGGACATTCAAGGAAGCTAGCAGGAAGGTTAGAGCCTCGACTATGAGGACGTTCGACATCATGGACCGCCGAGCCCTTAAAGCTACGTTAGGGAACACGTCCTACAGGACGTTTCAAAACGTGCTGAGCAGCCTGCTCGCTGTCTCTTTCCTGACAAAAACTGTCACGAGTGTCAGCTTGAGGTTTGTCGCTACATTGGTAGTTCTGCATGAACGACAAGAACCTGCTTTGTATCTCTTGTAGCATGACAAAATTAGGATCTGAACATTGTGATATTGGTGATGGCACCACAACGTTCTCTTCATCGCTCAGGGGTACAGAGCGCCTGGAAGGTGAAAACCAGTCTGAAGGCCGCGTGAGCACCTGGAATGAGGTTAAGCCTGGTCCTGACTGCATAGTAGGATCCTTGGTAGCGAGAACTTTCAAACGACTCTGGTGTATCCAAATGGCTACATCCAGGCCGTGAACTGGCAGGACGTTGGTTGGCCTTATCAAAGGTCCTCTTAAGAGGTCTGGAAGACAGCTTCCAGCCTCTTTTAGGCAAGGCGTCATCCGAAGACGACGAGAAACACTTAACTTCACCTTTCCATTGGTGAGGGTAAACGTCCTGGGAAGCGCCCACAGGTACGTTCGAGGGGACGTCTGCTCGTGTTTTAAAGCCTCTCGTCTCCTTTCGCCGTTCGACATTCCTTCTCCCAGGGGTTGGGGAGCTTGGAAGAGGTCTAGGACTCGGAGGACGACAGACGTGAGCAGGCGCACCCTCCGCTGCACTTAACTTCACTGCACTTTTCGCACTTTCACCCTCCAACTGCTTGACGTCGGACATCAGCTGGATTCTGTCCGCCGCAAGCGATTCCACTTTAGCGCCCAGCGCTTGAATCGCAACCAACATACCTTTGAGCGTCGGCTCATTAGCTGTTACAGTAACGGGATCAGGATCTACCACTACAGGGGAAGGAATAGGGTTAGTGACATGGGAAGAGGAAAAGTCTTTAGAAGAACGTGAAAAACTTCGTCTCAATCTATCCCTTTTAAATTTATGTCTATACATGTCAAAGTCAATCCATTCATGCTCTGATAATAAAACACACTCATCACAGCGATCCCCCAAATCACATTCTTTACCTCTGCAAGCAACACAGAGCGAATGGGGATCAAGAGAAGCTTTTGCCATTTGGGTCTTACACCCACTACTCACACATAACCTAAAAGTTATAGGGGGGGGGGGGGTGGCCATTTTGAAAAATTAAAGAGAAATCAGACAAGCAAGGGTTAAAAATTTTCTAAATCCAATCGAATTAAAGAATATCCAAAAGCGAGATAAAAAACAAGCGGGAGTCAACAACCAAAATTTTGTACTTCATCAAAATAAGATCAAAATTGACGAGCAGAATATCCACGTGTCGCTGCAAGCAACGGCAGGGAATAAATGAGGGTTCCTGGAATGGTTCCCAGGTACCTTGCTAGGGCGCAGGGGTGGTACACCTGGTTATCCAATCGGCGATTGGCGCGAGTTTTGAATTTTCTGCCGTGACGTCAGGGACGTAAGCTATATACATAACTACCGGGTAAGTCTTATGTTTAAAAAGCTGAATTTGTAGCCTATGGAATTTTAAGCAATGATACTAATTTCAATAAGAAAATAAGCCTGATAAAATTAGCTTTACTGATCACAAAACACAGTATAATGGAACCTCAATACGGGAACTATGACAGAAAAACACAGAATTTTAATAATGAAATTTGTTTCTAATCTTCCTCGACGTTCCTATTGGTTTTGTCTACGGTAGCTTGGTTATTTCAATGTTTTCTTTCCTTCTAATATTCTAATGCTTCTAGTAAACAATGTGTCATATTGTCGTCTTCAGTCTGAAAGTCGAAAAAATTCCCTATTGTCTTGACGCCACTAGTTAGTAGGGAGGAGGACGGGCATGTATTATGAAGAAGCGAGTATAGAAATAAATATTATCATTAAAATTCTGCTTATTTCTATGAACTTCCCAATGTTCACATTGTTGATTCCTTCAGTGTAGTGATGGTGGGTAGCCAGTGAAGGAAAGAGAGAGGGCATTAGTTTCCCTAATCAATTACATATATCCTAGACTTACCTTTAGTCTAGGTTTAGGTTACTATAAAACTCCCAACTGATTTATCTAAATATTACTTTATCACCCAATTACTCGTTTATGTAACCGAAATCTTAATTACTGTGAAACTACGGGCATAAGTAATTTACAAAATCAACCAACTAAAATTGAGAGATTATTAGACCAACTCCAAAGCACAAATCTACCATACGAACAAATCAAATTCACAATATTATCAGACCCCATTCATAGCAGCCACTATGAACCCTAAAGCCAAATAACTGTGACACAGAAACCAGAATTCCTAGATAATGTTTAGTGAATACCTATTTGATACACTATTGAGCTGCCTTTAAAACCCTTGAAAGATTTAGTGGTCTTTTCTAAACCATGAACCCTAATATTCAGGACTCCATTAAATTTAGATTAATTTCTTTTGAGTTTCATGACCAAACAGTACTACTGAAGGATATTGGATTCTTGAATAGGTGTCAAAATTGTAATAAGTAATCCATCACCATATCACTGTTCACCTATCGCTCCCCCAATACCTTGTGGATTTACAGTAAAAACATATGTACTTTCATATTGCAAATTCTTTATGTCACAAGTTTCTGAGGGCAGATAGGCTTTATATTTTTCTTTTACTTATTTTTTTTGTGTTAAAAATAGTAATTTTTGGGTCAAACTTCATAGGGTCTACAAATAAATAAAAGTAAATTATAGCAATACCATATACTGTATACTCATGTATCATGCAAGTTCCTTTTTTATACCAAATTATAATAATCTAACCTCTTTTTCTCCATCTTTTAATCCCAACTTCTAATTCAATAAGTTAATAAAGTGAAAGAATGAACGATAAAAGTATCATTACTAACACATACGACTATAAACAACCATATAAAAAACATCCATTTCTATCACTTTTAACAAAAACTTACAAACCCAGATTTTGTTGTATTTTGTAACTAACTAGGATATGGAAATAGTTCCTTGGACAAGTGAAGACTGAATGATAGAAGAATCTCAGAACTTCATTGAATACAGCCAGGATCCATGGATCAGGCCGAAGCTTCTCCTGGTATCTCACCTGATAAAATGCGGGAAAACTTTTCTTTGATTGATCCCTATTACATGACAGAATCTCCATAAGGGACACGAACTTCAACCTTTCTTTTGCTCTTTTCTCTTTCATATGGAACTGTCATGTGTTAACTGTGCTCTCAATTCTAGCATCCCTTCTGCCCTTTAAAATAAAAATAGTTGAAATTGTATCAATAGTCTGGATACTGTACTTGTTAGTTTTGAAGACATCTTTATTTTCCCCTTCTTTAGTCAGTAAACAGCATTGGACTGCATTAGATGTACTATAATCCCTGCAGTGTAAATCTGAAAGGCATTTTGTATTAACCAAAATGACTACAGTAATTCAATATTTTCCGATTATGAAGGGATAACAATTATATAAAATTAATTATCTGGACCTAACCTTATTCAGATACCTGGTAACATTAATAATTCTAACTATTAAATAATTTAATCATTTTAAAATCTTCAACCTAATTTTATATACATTTTACTACCACATGTCAGATTATCTAATGAATAAAGCATTTTCTGGGCTCCGACCCGTGTCGGCCAGTGAAATGCTCCTTTAGCACCATTTCTAAGGTATATAACTGCTATACATTACCAGAGAAAAAATTGCATGGGAATGCCAGGTTGAACCCAGCTCACTCACCTGTATAAGGTGTCGATATAATACTGGGGCGCGATAAATCACAACCAGAGGCCTCGCACCATTTAGATGTCTCCTGTCAAAATCCCCGAACAGCGAGGCGCCGTTCAACCTCGTACTACTACTAACCAACCCACGCCAGTGACGTCACTCCTTTTTTAGCACGCAGTTTGATAACAATACTTTGTGTTTTTAAATATTAAACTTAGCCGGTAAATATATAATAGCTGACGTCTCGGACGGCTCGACAGATACCAAAAACTCGCGAGCGATCGCCATGAAGGTTGCGGGTGTGACCAACAGCGCCGACTATCGGCCAGATACCGCATATACTTGTCAACATCTCCAGTTCTTCTCTGTCGGTCTTGTCGACAAGTTGATTCCGCTCGCTGATGACCTTGAGTTTTCGTCCTTTTTGGTGAAGTACTTTATTTTGGTTGTTTTTGAGTTTTCGCTGTGACGGGTGTTTTTTCTTCAATTTAAACTCTTGAAACCCTTTTTTGGCTAGTGTTTATTGTTGATGACTTAGGTTTTGTTTTGGATTTTCTCTGATTGTTCAATATGGCTGACCCTTCTCCTATCCCTGGACCTAAATTTCGCAAGTGTGCGAGGGATTGCAACAAACGTCTTCCCAAGGCCTCTATCGACCCACATACCGTTTGTTCTAATTGCCGGGGTAAATCCTGCCAATTAGGAGATCGGTGTGATGAGTGCGTGGTCTTGTCGGAATTCGACTGGCTTGAATATGATAAATATACTCCTAAGCTGGAGAGAGATAGGGTGAGGAGAAGCTCCTTTAGGTCGTTGGAATTTTCCTCCTCCCATGCCCCTGAACCTAATCCTTCCCCTATAGTAGTTGTTCCTGAACCCCCTACTAGCACTCATGAACCGTCCATGCGGGATATGTTTCTTGCGATTCAAGCTTTAGGCGAAAAAGTTGAGTCCTTAGCATCGGACCGTAACCAACTCATGTCAGATGTGAAGTTTTTGAAGTGTCAGAGTGGTAAATCAGAAAATCGTAGTGATAAAGTGATAAGTTCGCAAAGTGTATTTAGTGTTGCGACCGAGGGTTCGTCTGTTCGTGCTTGTCGCTCCCCTAGTCCGAGACCTCTTTCAGGCTCCCCTGCACCAGGGAGAAGTAATGTCGTAGGACTTAAGGGGACGAGAGGCTTTAACCAACGTACAGACGTTCCCTCTTTGATATCGGACGTTTCTCGTCAAGATCGCCCTTACCATAAGACGGGTGAGACTGTGTTCTCCTCGTCATCCGAAGACTTTTCGCACAAGAAACCTTGGCGCAAGGTTTCTAGACCCTTGAAGCGAAAGTCAGTCCCTTCAGGACAGGTCCAGCGTCCTGGCTGTAGCCATTGGGACAGCTCTGACCCTTTGCAGTCGTCGGAAGACTGTTCGCCTATTAAACGCAAGCGTAACACGGTGTCCGAGGGTCGCGGTAAAGGCAATGTTTTGCCAACACAGACGTTACCGTCGTCTCGGCCCGTTCCGACTCCCGTTGATCCTAAGTGGGTTGTCCTGCGGGACATGCAGACTAAGCTTGCCTCCCTTATGGAGGAGTATGACGTTGAGCAGGTTCGCGATGATCCTTTGATTTCGAGTCGCCGTTACGCTGAACGAGACTCTGGCCGTCAGCCGCCCAAACGAGTATTTACTTGTCCGTTTGACGTTAGTGCTGACGTTTCTTGTACTTTGAAACGTGATGTCAGTAGTTTTTCAAGTCAGTCACGTGACGTGGATCCTCCCTCGCTACAGTCTCGTGTTGACGTTCAGCCGCTGCCGCCGCAGCCTCGACCTGACGTTCGCCGACCGGCTCCGTTGCCTTGACGTGACGTTGAGCGTCAATCACCGCAGTCGGAGGTTGTTTTGCCTGCTCAGTCTATGCAGTCAAGGCAGTTCCGACGTGACGTCGAGCGTCAATCAACTTCAGTTGTTGTTGTTGGTCAGTCTCAAGGTTTTCAGTCCTTTCAGCAGCGGCGTGACGTCGCTTCCTCTACTGCTACTGCTGCTCCTTTGCTTGTTGACATTGCCTGTCAAGCGTTGCCGCCGCGGCAGGTCTCTCCTTTTCATGAGACTCGGCAATTGTCGGACGAGGTTCCTTCAGATGAGGAAGTTGCTGATCCCCCTCCAACTGATATTCCTTTGGGGACTTTGTCAGACGGAGAGGAGCCTAAAGCTGCTCAGCCCTCTATGGACTTTAAAAAAATCATGCTGATTTTTAAGGATCTGTTTCCGGACCATTTTGTAACTGCTGCTCCTCGTTCGCCTCCGTCAGAGTTTACGCTAGGCCTAGCTGCTTCGAAGCCGTCGTTTACTAAGCTAGTGCTCTCTCGCTCTTCTAAGAGAGCTTTACGTTTGCTAGGCGACTGGTTGATCACCAGGAGGAGTTTGGGGAAGACAGCCTTTGCTTTCCCTCCTTTTAAACTGGCTTCTAGAGCGAGCGTCTGGTATGACACGGAAGAAGTTCTCGGCTTGGGAGTTCCTGCCTCTGCCCAAGGAGACTTCTCAAGCCTCGTAGACTCTCCCCGTCGCCTGGCCATGAGACGCTCTAAAGTTTACTGGTCCTCCTCGGACCTTGACCATCTCCTCAAAGGGGTTTACAGGGCCTTCGAAGTTTTTAACTTCTTAGATTGGTCGCTAGGAGCCTTAAGCAGGAAGATCTCTTCAGCCGACCGTGATGTTTCCGTGCTTATTATGTCCTGCATGGACAAAGCCATCCGTGATGGCTCTAATGAGCTCGCCGCCACCTTTACGGCAGGAGTCCTGAAGAAGAGGGAGACTCTTTGCTCGTTCCTTTCGGCAGGAGTAACTCCCTGCCAAAGGTCGGAGCTTCTCTTTGCCCCGTTGTCATCTGCCTTGTTTCCTCAGCAGTTGATCAAGGATATTGCGGCTTCTCTGGTGCAGAAGGATACCCACGACCTGATGGCTACGTCGGCGCGCAAGGCTGCTCCTTCATCGTCTTATGTCGTAAGACCCAAGATCGATACCCCAGCGACGAGGTTTATCCCGCCCTTTCGTGGCAGAGCCCCCAGTAGGGGAGGCGGTCGTGCCGACAGTAAAAGAGGCAAGAGGAGAGAATCCAAGTCCTCCCGTGGCAGAGTCTGACTGCCCACGTCCTCAGACAGCGGTAGGGGCCAGACTGAACAACTTCTGGCAGGCCTGGGAGAAGAGGGGTGCAGACCGAGAGTCTGTGTTGTTGCTCAAGGAGGGGTACAAAATACCTTTTGTACGGAGACCTCCTCTAGTAACAGTTCCTTTAGACCTCTCTCCCAGGTATCGAGAGGAGTCAAGGAGACAAGCTCTACATCAGCAGGTGTCTCAGTTGCTAGAGAAGGGAGCGGTGGTGAAAGTCTCGGACCTTCAATCACCGGGATTTTACAACCGTCTCTTCCTAGTCCCAAAGCATACAGGAGGTTGGAGGCCAATGCTGGATGTCAGTGCGCTCAACGTTTTTGTTGTAAAAACAAAATTTACGATGGAGACCACGAAGTCCGTCCTAGCAGCGGTCAGAGAGGGAGACTGGATGGTCTCTCTCGACCTGCAGGATGCGTACTTCCACATTCCTATACACCCGGATTCTCAACCGTATCTAAGGTTTGTATACAGGAATGTGGTGTACTAGTTCCGAGCACTGTGCTTCGGCCTCAGCCCTGCTCCTCTTGTTTTTACGAGGCTCATGAGGAATGTGGCAAAATTTCTTCATTTATCGGGAATTCGAGCCTCCCTGTACCTGGACGACTGGCTGCTCAGAGCGTCGTCCCGTCATCGCTGTCTGCAGGACCTTCAATGGACGTTGGATCTTGCAAAGGAGTTGGGACTGTTAGTGAACTTAGAAAAGTCTCAACTGAATCCCTCCCAGACGATTCTCTATTTGGGGATGGAGATTCGCGGTCTAGCTTTTCGAGCTTTTCCGTCTGCCACCAGGATAGATCAAGCCTTGCTCAAAGTCCGCCTCATGCTGAGAAAAGACCGTTGCTCAGTGAGAAGTTGGATGAGCCTCCTAGGGACTCTGTCATCCCTGGAACAATTTATCTCACTAGGGAGACTTCACCTTCGCCCTCTCCAGTTCCATCTAGACTCCCATTAGGACAAGGGCAAGACTTTGGAAGCTGTTTCAATCCCGATCTCCGAGCCAGTAAAGACGTGCCTGAACTGGTGGGACAGCAACATAAGTCTTCGAGAGGGTCTGTCCCTGGCGGTCAAAAACCCAAACCACGTGTTATTCTCAGACGCGTCGGATTTGGGTTGGGGAGCGACTCTGGACGGTCTGGAATGTTCGGGTCTTTGGACGTCGGATCAGAGGCGCCTGCACATCAACTGCAAGGAGCTGTTGGCTGTTCACTTGGCCTTGACGAGTTTCGAGAGTCTTCTACGAAACAAAGTGGTAGAAGTGAATTCGGACAACAACACGGCCTTGGCGTACATCTCCAAGCAAGGAGGCACTCAATCCCACACACTGTTCGTCATCGCAAGGGACCTCCTCATCTGGTCAAAAGATCGAGGCATCTCACTGTTGACAAGGTTCATCCAGGGGGAATTGAACGTCTTGGCGGACTGTCTCAGTCGGAGAGGTCAGGTGATCCCCACAGAATGGACCCTCCACAAGGACGTGTGCAAGAGTCTTTGGACGACTTGGGGTCAACCCACCATAGACCTCTTTGCGACCTCTTTGACCAAAAGGCTCCCGACCTATTGCTCTCCAGTCCCAGATCCAGAGGCGGCCCACATAGATGCCTTTCTGCTGGACTGGTCTCACCTGGACGCGTACGCATTCCCGCCGTTCAAGATCATCAACAGGGTTCTGCAGAAGTTCGCCTCTCACGAAGGGACAAGGTTGACATTGGTTGCTCCCCTCTGGCCCGCGAGAGAGTGGTTCACAGAGGTACTTCAATGGCTGGTAGACGTTCCAAGGAGTCTGCCTTTAAGGATGGATCTCTTACGGCAGCCCCTCGTAAGGAGTCTTCATCAAAGCCTCCCCGCGCTTCGTCTGACTGCCTTCAGACTATCGAAAGACTCTCAAGAGCTCGAGGATTTTCGAAGGAGGCAGCCAGAGCGATCGCGAGGGCTAGGAGAACATCTACCATCAAGGTCTACCAGTCGAAGTGGGAGGTCTTTAGAGATTGGTGCAAGTCATCATCCATTTCCTCTTCCAGTACCTCTGTAGCCCAAATTGCAGACTTTCTCCTGCATCTGAGAAATGTTCGCTCCCTCTCTGCTCCCACTATTAAGGGCTACAGGAGCATGTTGACTTCTGTGTTCAGACATAGAGGCTTGGATCAGTCCAATAATAAAGATCTCCAAGATCTCCTTAAGTCCTTCGAGACCTCTAAGGAGCGTCGTATGTCAACTCCTGCTTGGAACTTAGACGTGGTCCTAAGGTTCCTAATGTCCGACAGGTTTGAGCCATTGCATTCAGCCTCCCTGAAGGATCTCACCCTCAAGACGCTTTTTTTGGTGTGCTTGGCTTCGGCTAAAAGGGTCAGTGAGATCCATGCCTTTAGTAAAAACATCGGCTTCTCTACAGATAAAGCCACATGTTCGCTTCAGCTTGGTTTCTTGGCCAAAAATGAACTGCCTTCTCGTCCTTGGCCTAAATCTTTTGATATACCTTGCCTATCAGAGATCGTAGGCAACGAGGTTGAAAGAGTACTGTGTCCAGTTAGAGCTCTTAAGTTTTATTTAGCTCGTACCAGATCTTTACGAGGTGGGTCTGAGGCCTTATGGTGCTCCGTTAAGAAGCCCTCATTGCCTATGTCTAAAAATGCTTTATCGTATTTTATTAGATTTTTAATCCGAGAGGCACATTCTCACTTAAGTGAAAAAGATCGTTGTTTACTTAAGGTCAAGACGCACGAAGTAAGAGCGATAGCAACTTCCGTGGCTTTTAAGCAAAACAGATCTCTGCGAAGTATTATGGACGCGACCTTTTGGAGGAGCAAGTCGGTGTTCGCTTCATTTTACTTAAAAGACGTCCAGACTCTTTATGAGGACTGCTACACACTGGGTCCATTCGTTGCAGCGAGTGCAGTAGTGGGTGAGGGTTCTACCACTACATTCCCTTAATCCCAATATCCTTTTAATCTTCTCTTGAAATGTTTTTTAATCTTGTCTTGGGTTGTACGGAAGACTGAGAAGTCTTTCGCATCCTTTTTGATTTGGCGGGTGGTCAAATGTCGTTTCTTGAGAGCGCCCAGATTAAGGGTTTGGATGAGGTCCTGTTGTATGGGTGGTCGCCCTGGATATAACAGCTCCTGGGAGTCTTTCAGCATCCTGAGAGGATGGCTGGGCTTCGTGAGGAAAGCGGACTAATAAGGCAGAGTAATCGTCAGAGTCAGCTTCCTTACCAGGTACCTATATTTAAGTGGGTTTTGTTATGATATAATTGTCAAAAACTCATGAGCATATACGCCTTTATTGTATTAATACTGGTCTCTACCCACCACCATGGGTGTGAATCAGCTATTATATATTCACCGGCTAAGTTTAATATTTAAAAATTATATTTTGATTATAAAATAAATTTTTGAATATATTTACCCGGTGAATATATAAATTAAGGCCCTCCCTTCCTCCCCGATAGAGACCCAGCGGACTGAGAAGAACTGGAGATGTTGACAAGTATATGCGGTATCTGGCCGATAGTCGGCGCTGGTGGTCACACCCGCAACCTTCATGGCGATCGCTCGCGAGTTTTTGGTATCTGTCGAGCCGTACGAGACGTCAGCTATTATATATTCACCGGGTAAGTATATTCAAAAATTTATTTTATAATCAAAATATCATTGTGTGTAAATTTCGCTGTTTTTCTCTGGATTTACCTCAAGATGTCCGACTCCACTGTCACTACACCTAAGTTAAGTACCAGAGCTATGAGTTTTGAGATTTTGGAGGGAGCCTTGTCCGTTTTCGTTTATATTCTTCAGTTTTTATTCACGACCTTGCAGGGTCTCCCTCGGTACAGGCTCCTTCCTCTCTCTCTCTCGTTCGTTCTAACGATTTTCAATTAGTCCTCCATACTGATTGTTTCTCGTTGTGAACTTTATGGATCTCCACGGTTCACACACCATATCAATTTTATATTGTCCTGTTTTATGATAACAGTTATTTCATATTCATGTGCGTATATTGGAGGTTGGCATGCCTGATCGCCATCGGCGTTCTTTTCCACATATCATATCTTAGCTTATTTACGTTCGCACGTCACGGACTCGCTTACTTTTTTAACGTCATTCGTATGATTACATTAGTTCGAGGGGCTTTCATGAGTCGGTTATTACAATTTAGTTTTCATTTTGTTAGCACTTCACTGACCCTATGTTCTGTTGGTAGCCCTGCCTACTCCTAGCGCCGCCAGGCTTGTTCCTTTCTGTCTCTTGTTCGCACCCTCGTTTGTTTTACGATTGATTTATAGCTAATTTTATTATTGTTATTATCATCCAGCATGCCTTCCTCTCTTATTTACCATGTGTTATGTTTTTTATAGTGTTTTTAACCTTTCCACGTGATCATATCACTCGAGGGTCTGGCGGGTTGGTATACCTGATATCGTCTCGAAGCCTACCTACTCCTAGCCTCCTCCCGCCGATATCTTATAAGCGCCTATGTTCTCCTCCCGGGGGCATCCGCTTTGCACGGGCGGTTTCCCGTTGTTCTGTGAGGCATTCTATTATTATTCATTAACGTACATTACGTTTCCCCACTACTCTACCCGGTCGTAGTCGTTTCTTTGCGTCGCTCGTTTGGCGACGATCGGCGGGGAGTCTCGACTCGTTCCGTGGTACCTTGTTATGTTATTTAATAGTAAGTTGTGTACGGGCTTCTCCCGCTTGGTCCCGCACTTCACGGACCCTTTTAAGATCCCCCCCCGCCCTCTGTCACGCACCTCATGGACCTCATATAGAGATATATACAGTATATATGTTTAAAGACTTCCATTACGGGATCCCGGGAGTAGCTTTTATTCATTACTATTCGGTCGATTTTTTAGTTGAGCCCCGGAGCCAACGTTATTCATTATTACTTGGATTCCCTTTATATTTTAGTCACTTTTATCTATTATATACGATCCTAGTTCTCAACCTTGCCTTCCATGATATGATCACGAATAAGGTTTGACTTAATTTAATTTGTTAATTTGATTTGATTTAATAATTTTATAATCAAGTAAAGCTGTTATTTGATTTTTTTAAACACCGGGGTCCCCTGGGGGGTCCCCTAATTTGCCTTCATTCAATTATTAAGGCATTATATATGAATAATTTTTATCTTTTATTTGATATATGACTTATAACCCCCAGACTCCCCAGGGTCCCCTATTTGCCTTCATTCATATGTTAGGCACTTATATGGATAGTTTTATCATGGGTTGATATATATATATATATATATATATATATATATATATATATATATATATATATATATATATATATATATATATATATATATATATATATATATATATATATATATATATATATATATATATATATATATATATATATATATATATATATATATATATATATATATATATATATATATATATATATATATATATATATATATATATATATATATATATATATATATATATATATATATATATATATATATATATATATATATATATATATATATATATATATATATATATATATATATATATATATATATATATATATATATATATATATATATATATATATATATATATATATATATATATATATATATATATATATATATATATATATATATATATATATATATATATATATATATATATATATATATATATATATATATATATATATATATATATATATATATATATATATATATATATATATATATATATATATATATATATATATATATATATATATATATATAATATATATATATATATATATATATATATATATATATATATATATATATATATATATATATATATATATATATATATATATATATATATATATATATATATATATATATATATATATATATATATATATATATATATATATATATATATATATATATATATATATATATATATATATATATATATATATATATATATATATATATATATATATATATATATATATATATATATATATATATATATATATATATATATATATATATATATATATATATATATATATATATATATATATATATATATATATATATATATATATATATATATATATATATATATATATATATATATATATATATATATATATATATATTCAGCTTTTATATCATGATAGTAACTTTTATAATATTTAAGCACTGGGACCTTCGGCCCCTAATTGCTTTCCTTTAAGATACTCATGTATCTTTTATCTTACAGACTGTCCGCTGTGCGATGACGGCATGTGTCGCTGTTCTCCACCAACCCTGCGGCCATAATGTGTGTCGTTCGCACGCTCACTACTCTCTTCAAGTGGATGACCTAGCTGTTTGGCATCCAGACAACTGTCCTGTCTGCTACAAATTGGTTTCCACTCTAACATCTGAATCGGTGAGTGCAGTTACTTTATTACTTATTTATGGGGAGTCACATTTTAATGTCCTCTTTTATTATATTGTACTGTAAGGCCACAGTCCTATGGCCTTCCTGCATGCCTTATATGTGCCTACGAAGCCCTTGGGCTTCTTAGTTTTTCTTTGGCACTTTTATCACTCACTAATAGTCTGTTCTCTTTCAGAGCACCCAGCTTGAAATGGAAACAGCCCGAGCTACCCTCAAGATCTGGGTTGGCGGGTTCGCCCGCAACGTGAAGGCCAGACAGCCATATGTCCTTTCTGAGGAATGGTGTTCCCTCCTCTACCCCAATGCTAAAACATCAGCTGCGGTCCCCAAAGCGCTAGCGGACCCGATCATCGAGACCATTGCTTCTCTTTTGCTGGCCCCGGACCAAGGGGAGACGGGCGCCACCCTAACTGAGGACGTCGCTACCCTCGACCTTGATGTGGAGCCCATGGCTCTGGATAATCCTGACGCAGGTAGGGACGTAGGTGAGTCAGGTGGTTCCCGGGCTGGGATTCCTCTCCCTAGCCCGGCTTTCTCTTCTACTTCGGACCAATCTTCCTTTCGCGGTTTTCCTGAGGTAACCGGGACTGA
Source organism: Palaemon carinicauda (assembly GCF_036898095.1). Classification (NCBI taxonomy): domain Eukaryota; kingdom Metazoa; phylum Arthropoda; class Malacostraca; order Decapoda; family Palaemonidae; genus Palaemon; species Palaemon carinicauda. The sequence goes on along the minus strand of NC_090734.1, from coordinate 112,190,455 downwards.
TCTCAGCTCCGGACCCGTTCCACCCAAAGTGAAGGCTCATCACAAGTCTTTATATAGAACCCACAAATCTTCCCAAGACCACAACCCTTCGAGATCGTCACCCTCGGAGGCTAAATCCTCCTCCACCAGAGTTTCTCAAGACCCAATTGCTGTGCCCTCAACCTCTCAAGAAGTAGTCTCTGTTCCGGCACCTGTTCCCCCCCAGGCGGGATCATTTAACATGGAGGAATTTTCTGACAAACTGTTTGCTCGTTTTGAGTCGATACTATTGTCTCATACGAAGCAATCACACGAGAGAATAGCTTCTGTGGAGAGCCTAGTCCAAGGCCTCATGAGTTCGGGGCTACCACCTCCTCAACAGCAGTACCCCATTCCCAACGCCTCCAAGCTTCCTCCATTCAATAAGAATAACCCTTGGAGGTTAGCATTGCATGCCCCCTTTTCGGAGGGTATGCTGTCAATCGAGGGTTTTGGTACACGGCCTCTTACTGACTACGAATTCTACCCGCCAGGTCTTGAATTCCCCTTCCCCGGCTACGCTCGCCTCACAGAAGCAGCTCTGATCCGTTAAGATAAGGTTCCAAAGGAAACTGTCATTTTTCCTAAAGAACAGGCACAGTCTGTCTTGGTTCGCCTGTTCCATGAGTGGCAATGTTTGAACACCATGATTACGGCCCACAAGAGTTCGTACACTATGTTTGTGGCCGACAACCAAACCCCTACACCATGTGCGACCAAGATTCTGGAGTCGGTCTTCCAGGCTATCAAAGATGAGAAGCCTTTACCACAACTCAGAGAGACCGACTTAACCTCCCTCCTCTTTCCGGGGGACAATGAATGTTGGCGGAATGCCCCAGCTACCTTTTCAGTAGGTAAGTTGAGCCCGGACTGTGCCTCGACGCAGTTCAGCGAACGGCTTCCCAAAATCCCAGAGTCTCTACTTAAATTAGAATTTGATTCTAGGTGCAGATTCGGCAGATCTCTCAATTCGGTCACCCTTTCCGAGTTGGCCGCTGCCACTTACAACGAGGAGGACCTCCTTAAGGCCCTCACTAAGTCGTTACTGCAAAACTTCATGGCTGACGCCTATGATTTTGCAAGCGCCGGGACCCGTTGTTGACGACACGTCCTCTCTGAAGCCACCATTAGGCACGAGCCTAATAAGCTCATCAAAGCTCCGGTCTGGGGCCCGGATCTTTTCCCGGAGGATTTGGTTAACTCGGCCCTTAGTGAGGCAGCTAGGGCCAACCAAAGCCTCAAAGTTAGGTGGGGCCTCGTCCCAAAGAGGAGATATGAGCCGACTGGTACCCCAATCCGAGGTAGGAAGAGACTGAGGCCTTTCCACTCTTCCCAATTCAGGGCTCAAACGGCTCCCCAAGGCCCCCAGCCTTCTACATCAAAGGGCCAGCACCAAGAGCCATATGTCCTGGTCCCTCAGTCTCAAATCGCCTCCACATCCTTCTCCCCCGCCTTTAACCCCATTTATGAGGCTCAGACCTCCTTCCGTGGCTACCAGCGTCACAGAGGTGCCAGGGGTGCCTTTCGCGCCCGAGGTAGCGGAAGGGGTTACCACCGGGGAAATTCTACCCGTGGAAGCAAAGGAGGCAAATTATCCTCCACCCAATGAGACAACGCAGGTAGGAGGGAGACTGTACCTATTTCGAGACCGTTGGAAGTTCAGCGATTGGGCTTCCAGCATTATCTCCAAAGGACTAGGGAGGAGCTGGATACAGGGACCTCCTCCACCGAACAGCTTTTACCAATTGCCAACAGAAGAACTATGTTCCTTCACGACAGATCTGCTACAAAAGAATGCAATCCAAAGCATACGTCGCTTAAGATTTCAAGGGCGCTTGTTCAGCGTGCCAAAGAAAGGCTCAGACAAACGAAGGGTAATCCTGGACCTGTCTCGTTTAAATTCCTTCATTCGTTGCGACAAATTCCGTATGCTTACCGTCTCGCAGGTGCGGACCTTACTTCCCCATGGGGCCGTCACCACCTCCATCGATCTTACCGATGCCTACTATCACGTTCCAATAGCAAGGCATTTTCGTCCTTTTCTGGGCTTCAAGCTAGGCAAACAAGCCTACGCATTCAAAGTGATGCCGTTCGGGCTCAACTTGGCACCCAGAATCTTCACCAAACTAGCAGAGACAGTCATTCAAGAGCTTCGCACTCAGGGAATACAGGTAGTGGCCTATCTAGACGATTGGCTAATCTGGTCAGACAATGCCCAGAATTACCGCGTAGTAACGAACAAAGTCCTCACCTTCCTTCGTCAACTGGGATTCAAAGTCAACTTCGGAAAATCCCGCCTGGTCCCAGAGACCAAGTTTCAATGGCTGGGTCTACAATGGGACCTATGCTCCCATACGCTGTGCCTCCCCAAAGCCAAAATGAAAGAGATTGCGAGGAAGACGAGGCAATTTCCCAGGGAGAAGTTGACCTCCAGAAGGAACCAAGAGTGTGGAGATCCAGAGCAACCGCAAAACGCCGCGACAGACGTGCCCGCCTTCCCCCACTCCTGAAGAAAAGTCTACAGCCTTGGACGAAGGTCAAGAATCTCTCCAAGTCGGTTCCCTTACAACATCCGGTCCGGGGACTCGTCGTCCACACAGACGCCTCCTTAACAGGGTGGGGAGGTTACTCCGAACACAAGAAAGTCCAAGGGTTATGGTCATCAGTCTTCCGACACATGCACATCAACGTCCTCGAGGCCATGGCAGTCTTCCTCACTTTAAAACGTCTCAATCCAGCCAGGAATCTCCATATCAGACTGGTTGTCGACAGTGCAGTCATAGTTCACTGCCTCAACAGAGGAAGCTCCAGATCAGCCCAAATAAACCACGTAATGTTGCAGATTTTCTCCATGGCGGCAATGCACAAGTGGCACCTGTCAGCAGTCCATCTAGCAGGAGTCCGGAATGTGGTAGCGGACTCCCTCTCCCGGACGACTCCACTAGAGTCGGAATGGTCACTAGACCATCGATCCTTCCAGTGGATACTATCTCAAGTCCCGACTCTCCAGGTGGATCTGTTTGCGACGGAATTCGATCGCAAACTAGATTGTTACGTAGCCCCCAACCTGGACCCTCAGGCTTATGCCACTGACTCTATGATTCTAGATTGGAATACCTGGAAGACGATTTATCTGTTTCCTCTGGTGAATCTCCTGCTGAAAATTCTGCACAAACTCAGATCCTTCAAAGGTCGAGTGGCTCTCGTAGCCCCCAACTGGCCCAAGAGCAATTGGTTCCCCTTGTTGCTAGAGCTAGGTCTCAGCCCCCGGCGGATTCCCAATCCAGTGCTCACACAGACAGTACAAACTCGCAATGTGTTCGCTTCCTCAAGGATTCTGAATGCCCTAACTTTATGGACTTCATGAAGTTCGCAGCCCAACGAGGTGCAAGCATCGATCCTACGAATACTATTTTCCTGGAATCCGACAAAAGGGAATTTACTCTCCAACAATATGACTCAGCTAAGTTCTTGAGAGATTCCCAGGTTGAGAAAATGACAATGAACCTAACTGTGACATTCTTCCGGACCCTCTTCGAATCAGGTCTGGCAGCCAGTACCGTTACTACAATTAAGTCAGCCTTGAAAAAGATCTTCCATATTGGTTTTGGCATTGATTTAACGGATTCATATTTCTCATCCATTCCGAAAGCTTGTGCCAGGCTAAAACCTTCCACTCGCCCTAGCGCAGTTTCCTGGTTTTTAAACGATGTTCTTAAGCTGGCCTCTGACACTCCAAATGAATCCTGTAACTATATGGCATTATTAAGAAAGTCACTTTTCCCTTTGAGCCTCTCCTCTGGCTCCAGAATCTCGGAATTGTCAGCTTTATCTAGAGACCCAGGTCACATAGAGTTTCTCCCTTCCGGTGAGGTCCTTCTCTCCCCTAACAAAGTGTTCCTGGCTAAAAATGAGGATCCCCAGAACAGGTGGTCCCCCAGGAAGATTGTTCCACTTCCTAGGGATCCATCCCTGTGTCCAGTTACCACCCTGAAATCCTACTTAAGTAGAACTTCCACTACATCCACAGGGCCCTTATTTATTAGAGAGCACGGAGGAACTATTACCCTTAAAGGAATCAGGTAACAAATTCTTTATTTTATTAAACAAGCTAATCCTCAATCATTCCCACATGTCCATGATATTCGAGCTGTGGCTACCTCAATTAAATTTTTCCACCATATGAAATTTGATGAGCTCTCAAAATATACCGGTTGGAAGTCCCCTAAAGTTTTCAAGCGCCACTACCTAAAACCTTTAGAAGCTCTTAGATTTGCCACAGTAGCTGCGAGGAATGTAGTTCCTCCCGAGGGTACTGACTCCTAATCACAAAGTCTTGCTCTGTCCTTTTTCCCTCCTGCCTGGCTTACCTGTTGTTCCTACCTGTTTTATTTACCATGATGTATTATTTATTATTCAATTGATCGATTTCTCGAATTATTTTGATTTCACTTGTTTTTGAAGTCCCAGAGCTGATCTTCCTTTGTTATGTTAATTATTTATATCTATGATTGCATGCTTTACTGCATTTTGATTACCAAGCTGTATTAACATTATTCATACCTGTTTACTTTCCCTTCGGGTTTCATTTTGTTTATGTATCATGTCTAATTGTCTCTGTCTTTTACGTGTTGATCTGTTTACAGGTTTCCATGTCCCTCTTTTTTTATATTAAAATTCATCAGCTATATTAATTTTGTGTTATTCCCTCCAGGTAGTTAGCCTTATTGGGTCCCCATTCTCTGGTACGATTTCACTGGCCGACACGGGTCGGAGCCCAGAAAAGGGATTTTGACGAAGGAAAAATCTATTTCTGGGCGAGAGACCCGTGTCGCCCAGTGAACCCGCCCGTCCCTCCCTAATTGGGCCCCAATCTGGGGTGCTTTAAGGAGTGACGTCACTGGCGTGGGTTGGTTAGTAGTAGTACGAGGTTGAACGGCGCCTCGCTGTTCGGGGATTTTGACAGGAGACATCTAAATGGTGCGAGGCCTCTGGTTGTGATTTATCGTGCCCCAGTATTATATCGACACCTTATACAGGTGAGCGAGCTGGGTTCAACCTGGCATTCCCATGCAATTTTTTCTCTGGTAATATATAGCAGTTATATACCTTAGAAATGGTGCTAAAGGAGCATTTCACTGGGCGACACGGGTCTCTCGCCCAGAAATAGAATTTTCCTTCGTCAAAATCCCTTTTTTACAATAACCTACAATTTCCTTGCCGATGGGCTCAAGGGTTGAGATCAGATCATAGTCCAGAACTAGATTGGGCAATTGATCCAGCTTGTGGGATAGAAGGCCTTAATGCTAAACTGGAACTTGTATTACTAACCTTTCTTTGAATTTGAGATAATTTATAGATCTTCTCTAAATCAGAACTACAAAAATTTGAGATGCATAATCTGTATTTTGTTCATGAAAATCAGAACAACCACCATCATCATAGCTTACCTTAAGTAACTTCACTAGATATCTTTAAGAAAGATGCTGTCTTAAAGATTACAAGGATATACTTCATTCTGGTTCTTCCTCTATAACTTCCTTTTATATAACATTATAATTGATTGTTCACGACCTTATTAAATTGTTTGATTGTTCATTTACCTTAAAGGGAACTGATGTACATTTGTTTAAAGAGCCTCGTTTTGGCAACTCAAGGAACTAATCCCTACATATAATTTGCACATCAAGTAAACTTTTGAGCCAATGGCCAAGATCGCAAAAAAATTATATACACAGGCATTAAACAGGATGCAACCAAACAGTTTTATCAAATCTTATGCATACTAATATAAAAGCAAATTATTTTGGTCTAAGAGAATTATAAGATTAGTCATGCCATTCATAAAGTAATAAGAGGTTGTTAAAGGATATTTACTTCATTGAGAATAAAGATTTATGAACCAAACTATTATTTTGGTATATAAAGGATAAGCGGTTTTTAAATGGCACTTACTTTAGCAAGTGGAGGGATAAAAAGATCCAGGCTACCATCTCTGTCTTCTGCCTTGCAATATAGTTGTCTACAATTGTGACTAAAAATACGGGAATGCTAGGGTTTTGAAGCTGAAGGGTCTAAAGTAATTCAAGAATAGGGACTCTACAAGAGGATTTTGAATCTGGGAGGTGCTGTGTTCTATTAGAACCCTTACTGAATTGTGTATCTAACCACTGACTACCAACTGAGGAGTTAGGCTAGGGTTTCAAACAACAGGTTAGGAATGAAAAAGTACCTTTAATCGAAGGCCTGTTGGTCTTCCGAGCTTCCAACATAAGGTAATGACGTTAAAGTTTAAGCTTTAAAAGCTTTCAAGTCCATGACTATCAAAACTGAACTTGTTAGGATGGCTGCAAAGGATCATTCATTCCCTTTAAAATCAGCTAGCCTAGTCTTCTTGGGATTTTCCCTTGAACTAAAATAAAGCTTCTTTTACACATTGAACTTTAATCTGATCAGCAACAATGATATATACATTCAAAAGGAACAGCGAGGCCTTCATACTTCTCACAAATAATCTCTTAATGAAAAATTTGACCCAGATACAGCACACATGCGAAAGTGGATTAATAATAACCAAAAATCAATTCCTTTGGACAGCTACAAAGCCATTTCTAACAAGTCCAGAAAATGACAAATTCGTAGATAATTTGTATTTTTCCTAACGATACAAACCTAGCTATTTACATGGGGTGATTACTTCAGCGCAGCCAATGACGAGCCATAAAGTTTTATCGAGGGTTACCTACCCCACCGCTAGTTAGCGGGGGGTAGGGAGGGGTAGCTAGCTACCCTTCCCCCTCACACACACCGGAGAATACTCCATTTTACTTAGAGGTAGGACTTATCTTGGGGGACAGGGCTGGCGGGCGCATAACTGTAAATAGCTAGGTTTGTATCGTTAGGAAAAATACAAATTATCTACGAATTTGTCATTTGTTCCGTAACTGAATACAAACCACGCTATTTACATGGGGTGACTTAACCCTTAGGAAGGGTGGTAAGTCCCGGCCATACTGGCTTTGGCTTGCCCGGGGATTCCACATTCGAGTGATCAAGTACTCGGACAATAGGGAATCCCTGCTCCTCGCTGGCGGTTGTGAAACTGCCGCGGCCTACATAAGGTGTGCGCGAAGGTGAAAAGTGACTTGTCCCAGGCAGTTGCTCTGGAGTCCCTCAGAAGGAAATCCAGGCTAGGACTCTCCCAATACCACCTCGTCAGGGTATGGGGATATGACAGTATTACACATAATACTAGGAACACAAGGAAGCATGGTTTACCTGCAGTGGTTTGAGATCAGCTGTGCAGAGAACCCAGGATGCTGCTTTCTCCGTGGGAGGAGAGGATGAAGAAAAGAATAAGGGCCAGACAGATCTTTTCATTCATGCAGACTAACACCAGGTAACAATGTCCTCAACCTTCTGCCACTTGTCCATCAAGGAGCCTGAGGTTCAGACCAGCTGTTGTGAACCCACCACAAGGCCGATAGAAACATATCGAGCCTCCTGTGGGTCATGTCTTGCAGGTAAGGGGCTGAGAAGAAGGTCTGAGGCTTAAACATCCCCGCTTGCAGGACCTGCGTCACTGAAGATGCTTCATGAAGGGTAGGGACGTATCTAAGCCCCTGACATCATGGGTTCTAGGGCGATGCGACGGAGAAGGGTCAGGATTCAAGGCAGGGTGTAGCACCCTGTGAATCCAGGCCGAGACGGTACTCCTGGAGACCCTTCTCCTCGTTACCCAGGATCCACGAACTAGACTTGGACCTGGAGACGACCTGCAGCTGTTCTCTGAAGACACCAGCTCGGACTCCCTACTGGCAAGGTAGGAGATGGTCCGAGTCATCTGCTACAGGACGGAGACCCGAGCCCTGGAAGGAGTCGAAGCGGGTCCGGCACTCCCAGATTCTGAGTCTCGGCAACAAACCTCAGAGACGAACCTGAAGTTGTCTGACCCTAACCCCCTGAATGGGCGAAGTTGTAAGAGAGACCATGTGACTCGCTTGGCTGAAGATAGGCTAGCAGGAACACTGTCTACCCAGAAAGGTGGTGGTCTGGGGACTACGTAGTGGTTCGTCAGAGGGGGTCTCTTTAGAGACTCGAGGACTCGAACCACGTTCCAAGGAGGAGGTCTCACCTTCGACTGAGGGCAGGAGAGGACAAGGCTTCGCATGCGAAGGAAGAGTTCCAGCGGGGGGAGAAATGTTTGTCCCTAGAGCCAGGAGGCAAGCCTTAAGGCTGGGGAATAGCCTTTCACAGTCGAAACTGAAAGGCACACTTATCCCGCAACCCCACTAGGGGCTCCGCTATGCTGGAAGCGGCAACGTGTGGAGGGATGCCCTCTCCCCGACACCAGTTACAGAAGCTCGCCCTATCGCCTGGGAGATTACTTGCGGAAGACTTACGCAGGTGTCCAGGCCTCCTTTTCGCCACTTGTTGCGAAAATCCTCTCTCTTTGAGGAGGTGCTGGATAGACTCCCGGCGGGAAGAGGAGCAAGCTACGGAGGCAACACATCGATGGTGTCCAACCATTGCTGGAAGGCCTCCTACCAGAGGGCCTTGGGATCCGTGACCGGGGAGCAGTACAGTGGGAGCTTGCAGCTCAGTGCTGTAGCGAACCAGTCCACCAAGGGAGCCCCACCGAGGCAGGACTTGTAGGCTACTTGAGGATCCAAAGACCACTCGGAATGTGGTGTCCGTGACACACTGCTCAGATTGTCGGCGAGCCCATTCCTTTGCCTGGAATCAAGCGAGCTGCCAAGGAGACCGAGGGGGACTCGGACCATCCCGGTATCTCTACCGCAGGATGGGATGGTTGTACTGAAAAGTACCTCCTTGATTGGGGCAGAAAACCATCACTGTGGTGTTGTTGATCCTTATAACCACAGAGTAGTCCGCCAGGCTAGGTGGAGCTACTGAAGAGCCAGAAACACAGTTTCCGTCTCTAGTAGGACTAGAGAAGGTTCTTCCTGGTTCTGACCCCCAGCCTGAGGACCCGTGGATCAGAAGGTGGGGACCCCCCTTTTCTTTGACGCGTCCGAAAACAGCAAGTTAGGGGGAAGGACGAGAAGGACCACTCCCTCTTGTAGGCCCTCGTCAGCTTCCCACCCCTATGGGTTCGTCTGTACCGGTTGTCCCCTAGGGGTCTCGGCGTCTGGGGAGACGCGCCCCATACTCCCCCGCGCCCTGAGTCACCACTGAAGAGAACTCAACCTGGGGCGACTGTGGAAACCAGACGGGCCAGGGAGGGGAGACGTAACAACCTTGGGTTGAAGGGTCTTCTTGTGTGAGGAAAGGTCTTGCGACCTTCCTCTGCCCTGGTACCCTGACGTCTGAAGGGAAGGCTACGGGAGATAGGAGCCTAAAAGCAGGCTCGGTATACCAGACTCTGAGAGGGCTGCGGGGAGGACTCCTCAAGGACCACCATGATCTTTAGAACTTGGTAACGTCTGAGGAGCTTGTCCCGATGACGAAGAAGTGAAGCCTTCGAGTCTGACAGGATCGGCCAGCCACCCAGGAACGGAGTGGCTGGATGCCGATGCTGAGCACCCGTGAAGAGATCCGAGAGGAAGTATCGGAGAACTGTTGAGGTGCCGTGGAGAGGCCGAAGCACAGCCCTTGAACTGGTATACCCGCCTTCCAGGCAGACTCCAAAGTACTTCCTTGAAGATGGGTGAACCAGGACCGGAAGTACGAGACCTACCGGACCAGTGTACCCATGAAGACTTGTGGTCTTACCGCAAAGCTGACGGAGTCTGCTATCGCTATGCTGGACAGAGACTGTTTGACAACCCTGTACAGAGTCGAGGAGGGAAAGAGGCGACTACGGAGGCCTCGAAACCCGTTGGCCACCTCTTGGAGGGGGCGCCTCTCCGACATGGACTGGACTTCCACCCGGAGGACCCGTCCCCTCACCGATCCCTACCCAGGGAGGAGGGAGGGGCTCGAAACCAACCGGGACTGTTGAAGGAGACAAGCTCGGAGAGCTGGCCCTTGGCCTAGTCTCTGGCGCTCTCCATTCCCTAAGACCAGGGCAAGCTGCACTGGCGTAAGGGAGCCCTTGGGTGAGTAGAGCTCGGTCCAGGACAGAGTCCTTCCCTTACCGAAGAGGAATCTCTGAATCTGGGATCCCCTTGAGGTTTCTCCTGAGGGCCAGAACCTGCCAGAACGCAAGTTCTGACCCCTGGAGCTCATCCTCCTGATGGACTGGCAGCAAGGTCTCCCATTCCCGGAGGCTCTTCCTGGGAGACTCGTAGACATGCCCCAAGGGTCCAACTGGATCCTGTCGGATCCTTGCGGAAGACAGGACCTCAGGATCCCTCCTAGGAGGGAAACAGGACCCCAGCGATGAAGGATGTAAGGCTTCGCCCCCTCCGCACGATAGGACCCTCAGGAAGAGGCGGATATTCTCCCTATGGAGTGAAGGGGGAGAGGACCGGGTCTTCCGACCCTCCTGGGGATGGGCAAAGCTCATCCGCGGGGGAGGGGAGATGGAGACTGAGGAGGGCTCATCGCCTGCGTAAAGACTCGCGAAGGGATAGGATAGTCCTTGGGGAAGATACCATGCCAGAGATTCCTCTCACCCCCTTCAGGGGGAGAGAAAGCTGCTACTGATTAGTGACTCCGGTCAGAAGGCACACGCTCATTGCCTGTTTGAGCGCTCTGACTACGGCATCCCACCAGGGATGCCGACCAATCCTCGCGCTGACAGGGAGTCCCTCTGGAGGGAAGAGGATCGTTCGATCCTCTGGGGGAGATGACACATGAGGGTTCGCCAGTAGAGAAACTGCAGTGAAGGGAGAAGAGACCTTTGACCTGTCCGGAAACCTTCCCCCCCTCCGGAGAGGGCGCTGCTCTGCGCTGCGGGGGAGGGAAACGCGGAGGTGGCCTGACTGCCATAAGCCCTGATGTAAACAGGGCGCGGTCGTGTCGGAGAACGGTGCGCCGATCACGCTGACGATCGCGCGAAAAGCACAGATCTGGGTTGCGCATGAATAAAGCATATGTAGCAGATAACCGCGCCCGCATACCCGCGAACCTGCGTGAGCATGGGCGTATCGGCGACCGCGTGAACGATCCCCGCGTCTCCGCGCGTATGAAAATCGCTGGCGCTTGCGCGTGAAAGATCGTGGGCGAGGGAAACCATCCCACGCGTGAACGATCTCGGCGAAAAAATATCGCGGGTGCTAGCGCTGACGGCGATTGCATGTGGGGAACCAACCCACGCGCGGAAGAATAACGCAGAAGAAACGCTGACGATCTTCGGTGCTTACGCGAGTACGAATATCGTCGGCGCTAACGTGAGAATAAAACCGTAGGAGACAATGGGCAGGGACCCATAGTGCCCGCGTGCGAAAGATCTCCAACTATGTAAGGCGATAGTCGGCGATTCGCGCGAGACCGGACAATCTCCGACGCTCACGCGTAAGCGACGATCGTCGGAGCTCGCGCGAGAGAGAAGATAGTCGGCGATCACGAGTGGGAACCTCGGTGCCCGCGCGCGGACTATCCGTGCGATGATCGCGTGAACCTCAATGGTCGCGCGCGGGAAACTCCCGCGAACGGAACGATCTTCGGCGCTCACGCGTACTGTAAAGATCGTCGGCGCTCGCGCACCTAGCGCCGAATCCGAAGATCGGCGGCGAACGGCAGTAGGCGATCGCGAGCAGAGAACCGCGCGTGGATGGCCTCGTTGTCGTGCGCGGGATACAGAATGATCATAGCAGCCTAAGCGTACTAAGAAGATCATCGGCGCTTCCGCTTTGAGCCGGATCCGAAGATCACCGGCTAACGGCCGTTGATGATCGCGAGCGGAAAACCGCGCGTGGGAAACCATCCCGCGCACAGATCGATTCTCGGCGCTTACGCACACTAAGAAGATCGTCAGCGCTTGCACGCCTAGCGCTGGATCCGAAGATCGCCAGCTAACGACTGTTGCCGGGATGACGATCGCGAGCGAAAGGGCCTGAAGGTCACGCGCGGGAAACTATCTCGCGTGTGGGCGATCATCAACGCTTACGCGTTAGCGCGAACAGAAGATAATCGGCTAACGACCCTCGACGATCGCGAGATCGCGCGCAGGAAACCATCCCACGCGCGGGCGATCATCAGCGCTTACGCGTTAGCGCGAACAGAAGATCGTCGGCTAACGATCGTTGACGATCGCGCGTTCCTCGACGATCGCGAGATCGCGCGTTCCTCGACGATCGCGAAATCGCGCGTGGGAAGCCATCCCGCACGCGGGCGATCATCAACGCTTAAGCGTTAGCGCGAACAGAAGATCGTCAGCTAAACTGTCGACGACCGCGAGGTCGCGGGTGGGATATAATCCCGCACGCGGCGGTCTTCAGCGCTTATGCATGAGTGAAGATCGTAGGCTCCTGCACAACAGAAGATCGTCAGAAATGGTTGAAGGATCGCTAACTCGTAGATCAGGAACTGGGATGTGTCCCTAAAAGGGAGAGCATCCCCTGAAGAGGACCAGGAGGTCTACTTCAGTGACAACGATCAACTGAAGGACTGCTAAATACTCCGAGGAGTGATCTCTGTGAGGTAACTTTCCCGCGAACGGGAGAGGTGGCCTTCGTAGAAGAGATTTAGAGACACCGAAGGCTGAACTGCTGGTGAGCGCCAGTGTGCTATCTCAGGAACCCCAACGATGTGCGCAAATGCGCAGGGAACGTTGGTAGCAGCCTAACTGGATACTGGAACAGGGAGTCTCTAAGGCAGTCTCAGGAACAGCAGTCGAGCGCTAGCGAGTAAAGGAACGTTGGCGCGCAGGTAATACCTGGCACTTAAGAGACTTACTCAAGGTGTGAGAAAGTCTCTCCTGCCCCGAAGGGAGGAGCCCGTTAGATAACGAGGGCGTGGGCGCCCAAGGCGCGTCTGCAGTCAGGAACGGATACAGCAGGCAACAGGAACACTGAGGGACGAGAGACCAAGGGTCTAACGTAGCCTGAGTAGCGAGGCCCCGAGGTGATAGTTGCAAGACCCCGAAGGGTCAATGCAACGAGAAACCGAAGTTTCTCCGCCACTAAACACCGAAGCGTAGAAGTGACTAAAGTTACGAGAGCCCGAGGGAACTGCGTAACTAAGATCCGAGACCCCGAAGAGTCAGGGAAAAAGAGAAACCGAAGTTTCCCTGACACTAACACCAAAGTGCTAGTGACTGAACAGCAAGCTGTTGACAGGAACAATCCTCCGAAGAGGAGTCTCTATGAGTGGTCTCTCTCGCGAACGAGAGAGGTGAGCACTTCGTAGAAGAGACGTGAAGGAGCCCCGAAAGGCCGCAAGATCAGCAGACGTAAACAGGAACAATCCTCCGAATAGGAGTCTGTGTGAGTGTCCTCTCACGCGAACAGTAGGGGACACTTCATAGAAGACAAAAGGAGCGATCTTCCGAGGAGGAGCCCTAGTGCAGCCTCCCTCGCGAACGAGAGAGGGCCGGACTGATCCTGCAGCTGCTCAGCCCCTTGAGCGTAGCTACAGAAGCGACCGCTCAGCCCCGAGAGCATAGTCGCTAGTACCATGGTCTAGCCTTGTAACCGCTCAGCCCCTTGAGCACGTCACAAGGGCGGTCGCTCAGCCTCAAGAGCATAACCGCCAAGGACCAAGGAAAAGTAAAAGGGAAGTTAACTAACTACCCTGGAGGCGAACCTCCTTAACGTTCTAGGATGCAAAAAAAAGAGCTGGCAATAATCACGGGGGAACCTCTAAGAGAGGGGAACGCCCCTGACGAATGCCTGAGAGAAGGCGGCGAAGCCGACTCCCCAGGACAACAGGACAGCTCCGTTTCGAAGGCACACACAACAGGCACGAAGAAACAGCATCGGAAACTGGAAAATAAAACAGAATAATTATTTAACAAAAAATTCCCCCGGGTGAAACTCCGAAGAGAAACCCCGAGGGAAAGAACATAAGAACGAAAGAAGGTATGCGCCCCCCCTCCCCCACCCGGCATGCCCAGGTGAGGGGGGGGGGGGACGAAAGTTAACAAAACAGAATTATAACATGATAATTATGCAACTGACTTTGACTGTTCCAAGGATCACCGACCCCCGAAGGGACGTGAGCCCTGATCTGAAAAGTTGAAACACAATTATATTCGTAAAAATAATTGAGACGAAAAAGACGAAATAGCGACTCGGTTCTGAGAAGCTATAGTAGGCGTAGTACGGAGTAAGAGGTGAACGACCTCAAGAGAAGGGCCGGATTCCACGAAAGGCAACCATGGTGGCCTAGAAGTGCAAGGCCGTGATCACGGAAAGATCGTGATGGCCTAAGCCGGCAAACTCTAGCAGACGTACACAATACACACCGCACAACACCGAAAGCAAAGGAAACTTACATTTTCCATACACAAAAATATATATAAACATCAGAAATGTTTAAATATATTTTCATAATTAAATAAATTTTTGAATATACTTACCCGCTGGTTATATAAAGAGCTGAAGTCTCCTGATGCCCTGGCAGAAATACAAAATCTCGCGCTATCGAAGATACGGCAGGTGTATACCCGCACCCTAGCGGTAGTTCAGGTGGAACAACAACACACCTTCAGTTCTTCCATGCCTCATAGCAATACCACAGGTAGTCTCTAGAGGGGAGGAGAGTGGGTGTTAAATTTATATAACCAGCGAGTAAGCATATTCAAAAATTTATTTTATTATGAAAATATCATTTTTAAATATAAAACTTACCCGCTGGTTATATAAAGAGCTGATTGACACCCATTGGTGGCGGATCAGAGACAGCAACATATTGAAAAATTCACTTAAGGGTTACATACAAAAAACTTAAGCGGTTCTCACCTGATAAGGAAGCTGACAACAATGATACTCTGCCTCATTTCGTCCGCTATCCTTAAGAGATCCAGTGATCCACTCGGGCTGAAAATCTCTAGGAGCTGTCAAACGGTACAATCACCTATAACATGACAGGACCTCAACTAATACCCTTGTTCCGGGTGCACTCTAGGAACAAATTGACCACCTAACCAAATCAAAGATTGCGGAAGACTGACGACCAATCTCCACAAACAGCCATAACAAAAGAGTTCCAAGAGATAGAAAAGGGGTATTAGGAAAAAGGGAACGTAGTGGTAGATCATTCACCTACTATCGCATTCGCCGCTACAAAAGGACCCAACGTAAAACAGTCCTCATAGCGAGTCTGAACATTTCTCAAATAATGGGATGCAAAAACAGACTTACTTCTTTAAAAGGTCGTATCCATCAGACTTTGCAGAGAACGGTTCTGTTTAAAGGCCACTGAAGTCGCTACCGCTCTGACTTCATGTGTCTTTACTTTGAGAAGCCTCTGATCCGTCTCATCACATTGAGCATGAGCTTCTCGAATCAACAATCTAATGAAAAAAGATCAGGCATTCTTTGACATGGGCATCGAGGGTTTCCGAACTGCACACCACAGAGCGTCTGAGTTACCCCTCAGATTCTTAGTCCTGTCCACATAAAGTCGTAACGCTCTAACTGGACAGAGTACCCTTTCTAATTCATCTCCCGCCAAATCAGAAAGGTTTGAAATCTCGAAGGATTTGGGCCATGGCCGAGTAGGGTTTTCATTCTTGGCCAGAAACCCCAGTTGTAAAGAACAAATGGCTTTTCCATTCCGAAAACCAATGTTCCAGCTTAAAGCGTGTACCTCACTAACTCTTTTAGCAGTGGCAAGGCTAACCAGAAACAGAGTTTTCAAGGTTAAATCCTTAAATGAAGCAGAGTGTAAAGGCTCAAATCTGTCACTCATGAGAAATTTAAGGACAACATCCAAATTCCAGGCAAGGGGAGCTGTTTGAATCTTCTTGGTTGTACCAATAGACCTAAGCAAATCCTGTAGATCCTTATTATTAGAAAGGTCTAAGTTTCTGTGTCTAAAAACCGTTGCCAACATACTCCTGTAACCTTTAATAGTAGATGACGAGAAGTTATGTTTAAATTTAAGGTCTATGAAAAAATCCGCTATCTGGGTTAGAGAGGTACTGGAAGAGGAAATCGCGTTAGTCCAACACCACTCTCTGAATAACTCCCACTTGGACTGATACACCTTGATGGTTGAAGATCTCCTTGCCCTCACAATTGCCTTGGCTGCCTTCTTCGAAAATCCTCTAGCTCTAGCGAGTTTTTCGATAGTCTGAAGGCAGTCAGACGTAGAGCTCGGAGGTTTTGATGATTTCGGGCCAAGTGAGGTTGTCTGAGAAGATCGGGTCTTATGGGAAGGCTTCTCGGGAAATCTACCATCCATTCCAGTACCTCTGGAAACCAGCTCCTTGACGGCCAGAACGGAGCTATCAGTGTCATTCTGGTCTCTTCGTGGGATATGAACTTCTGAATCACTTTGTGTAGAATCTTGAATGGAGGGAAAGCATAAACCTCCATGTGTGACCAGCTCATTAGAAAGGCGTCTATGTGCAAGGCTTCGGGATCCGGAACCGGAGAGCAGTAACACTCCAGCCTTTTCGTCTTTGCGGTGGCAAAGAGATCCACGAGAGGACGGCCCCATAACCGCCACAGACTCTTGCAGACGTCCTGGTGTAAAATCCATTCTGTGGAGAGAACCTGACCTTCCCTGCTGAGTCTGCCTGCGCTCACATTGTTGACCCCCTGGATGAATCGAGTCAAAAGAGTCACCTTCCTTTCCTCTGCCCATAAGAGAAGAAGTCTTGCAATCTTGTACAGAGACCAAGAGTGGGTCCCGCCTTGTTTCACAATATAGGCCAGAGCTGTCGTGCTGTTCGCATTGATTTGGACTATTTTGCCCCTGATCTGCTTCTCGAAGCCTATGAGAGCCAGATGAATAGCCAAAAGCTCCTTTTGGTTGATGTGGAGAGATGTTTGCTCCACAGTCCAAGTCCCCAAAAGTTCCTTCTTCTCTAGAGTGGCTCCCCACCCCGAGTTTGAGGCGTCGGAACACAACGCGAGGTCTGAGCTCTTCTGAAGTAAAGACAAGCCTTCTTTCAGTCTGGGTTCGTTGTAACACCATTGAAGATGAGACTGAATGGAAATCGAGATGGGAACGCAATCCCTGTCGAGGTTGTCCCCTTTCTTCCAATGGCGATTGCGATGAAACTGAAGAGGACGCAAGTGCAACCTCCCCAGGGTTACGAACTTCTCTAATGATGAGAGAGTCCCAAGAAGGCTCATCCAATCTCTTACGGAGCAAAGTTCCCTCTTCAGGAAAGTTTGGACTTTTAGGAAGGCTGTCTGAATTCTCACCGACGACGGAAAAGCCCGAAAACTCCGACTGTGAATCTCCATTCCCAAATAAAGAATCTCCTGGGATGGAGTCAGTTGCGATTTTTTCGAGCTCACCAGGAGGCCCAGTTCTCTGGTTAGATCCAAAGTCATTTTTAGGTCCTTCAAACAACAATCGGCTGAGGAGGCTCTTATCAGCCAATCGTCCAGATACAGAGAGGCTCTGATTCCCCTCGAATGCAGCATGCTTGCTACATTCAGCATGATCTTGGTAAACAATAGAGGAGCCGTGCAGAGTCCGAAACAGAGCCCTGAATTGGAAGACCTTGTTTCCGTCCATGAACCTCAGATAACGTCTGCAGCTGGGATGAATCGGAAGGTGGAAATAGGCGTTCTGAAGATCTATAGAGACCATACAATCGTCTTTCCTCACAGCCGCCAGAACTGTCTTCTGAGTTTCCATAGTGAACGTTGAATTTTGGATGTAACCATTTAGAACACTTATGTCCAGAACCGGTCTCCACTCCCCTGAACTCTTGGCTACTAAGTAAAGGCGGTTGTAAAACCCCGGAGAAGTTACATCCTGCACTTCCTCTATTGCTTGCTTCTCTAATAAAAGACACATCTGAAGACGCATGGCTTGCTTCTTCGGACCCTCTCTGTATTTGGGCGAAAGATCCACCGGATCTGTGACTAAAGGAGGATTTGCCAGGAAGGGGATCTTGTAACCCTCCTTTAACACTTGGACGGACCAGGGGTCCGCTCCATTCCTCTCCCAAGCCTCCCAGAAGTGAATCAACCTGGCACCCACTGCTGTCTGAAGGAAAGGGCAGTCAGACTTTACCTCGGCCGGACTTGCCTCCTCTGCCTCTAGGTTTCCTTCCTTTTGGTTTGAAAGAGCCCCTTCCAGAGGATTTCCCACGAAAGGACTGAGAAGGTCGAAAACCAGAAGAGGATTCCTTAGGCTTACGAGAGGAAAACGTCGAAGGCAAAACTTTTCTTGTCGTATTGGTTACTAAGTCATGCGTGGCCTTCTGCGTGAGAGCAGTGGCAACTTCGCCTACCAACTCTTGCAGAAATAAGGTATTAGCCAAAGGAGCGAAAAGAAGGCCCGTTTTCTGGTAGGGAGACACTCCTGCAGAGAGAAAAGAGCACATCGTGGCCCTTTTCTTGAGGATTCCAGCCGTGAACAAGGCAGCTAACTCGTTGGAGCCATCCCTCACACCTTTGTCCAAGCAGGACATCAAATGAGCCAGTCCACTAGTGTCCGTGTCCTTCATATCTGAGACCCTCTTACTCAAAGCTCCCAGAGCCCAGTGTAAGAAATTAAACACCTCGAAGGCCCTGAAAAGACCCTTAAGCAAATGATCGAACTCTGGAATAGACCACCAAATCTTCGTTTTCCTTAAGGCAAGACGACGAGACGCATCCACTAAACTTGAGAAATCCCCTTAGGCAGACGAAGGAAAACTCAAGCCCAACACTTCACCAGTCTCGTACCACACACTAGATTTAGAAGCCAACCTTGCGGGTGGAAAGGCAAAGGCCGTTTTGCCAAAAGATTTCTTAGAGTCCAACCAGGAACCCATTAATTTCAAGGCCCGTTTAGAGGACCGAGAAAGAACCATCTTGGTATAAACTGGAACTTTGGTGCTTTACCTAAGATGAACTCAGAAGGCGGAGAACGAGGGGCCACAGGAGTAAACTGATCCGGAAAAATTCCAGTAAGAATCAACATAAACTTACGAAGATCAACAGCATGTTGATAATGCTTCTCTTCCTCATTCTCAGAAACTTCCTCTATAGGCTCGTCCACATCCGACTTTTCCTCAAGTTCGTCTTCTGGCAATGCAGCAACTTCTGCAGCCTGAACTGAAGGAACAAAGTCTGGATGAGATTGCCTGTCAAAGTCAATATCTGCATCCAACTGACGGGGAGAGGTCGAAGTTGATTGACGTGAAACATGGAAGGGTAGACGTTCTTCGTCAACTAACAACTGCAGAGACCGCTTAGAGTCCGACTGCTATTGACCAGATTGACGCTTGGACTCGGAAGGCAACTGCCGAAGATCGCTGAGTGGACGCGTAGAGTCCGAAAACTGTTGACGCGAACGATCAAAGCTGTCAAGATGTTGACGCTGAGAATCGATGTTTTGACGTGAAGCGTCCACTAGTTGTTGACACGGGCGATCCACTTCTTCAAAACGTTGACGCGTCGCATCTACTTGTCGATGCCGATGTTCTTCCTCACGACCAAAAGACGAAAACCGTTCAACCAAACTTCTCTGACGTGACTCATCAAAATCAACCTCGTGTTGAACACTATGAATGGGAGACCGCCTAAGCGATAACTCGTCAGCACCAGAGACCATCGATCGCCTGTGCGATAATTGGTCTGACGCCTGACGCCCAGACATACTGCCAACACCTGGTAGAAAAGAATCCATAAACGACGAGAGTTGTTCTTTCATAGTCACAAGCATAGACCATTTAGGATCTTCAGAATTCCTTAAAGGAATATTCGTTCCATCGTCACCACGTATTTCGGGAGAAGAAAGCCAATCTGAAGGAAGAGGAGGAGCATGAATCGTAACAAGGTCTGAATCGAAAGGAATCTTATCAACACGAATACTGTACGGTGATCTGGATGCTTAGCCGGAGTGCAAGCGATGGGAGAACGGAAACGTTCCGGTGAGTCCCACGAACTACATCCTGGACGCACAGGCGATTCCTGACGCTGAGTAACTTCATGCGTCCGTTTAAGCGGTCTTGACGCACGACGCCAGATCTCACTACCCGACCCTTCATCGGAAGACGGGGATAACGCATGAACCTCATCTTTCCTACGATGAGGGTGAACGGCCTGAGTTATGGCAACAGGAACGTTCGAGGGGACGTCTGCACGATTGATGACGCTTCTCGTTCCCTTAAGCCGTTCGACATTACTTCTCCCATGGGTTGGGGAGCTTGAAAGAGGTCTTAGGCTAGGTGAACGACAAGATCGTGCAGACGCACCCTCCACAACACTAAACACATTAGAAACACTTTTCACATTACCGAGAGATTCACGACTTTTCGGTACAGTAAATTCAGACACCGAAACACTTTCCACAGTTCCGACAGAATCACGGTTTTTCAGTATCTTCAACTCAGAAAAAATCGTATTTCTATCTGCCGCTAAGGACTCGACTTTCTCACCAAGAGCGGTAAACATGTCTTTCATAGTAGGTTCCTGATCTACCACCACGGGGGAAGGAATAGGATTAGGAACATTAACATTAGGTAAGGCTCTATCCACAGATCGTGAAGAACTACGCCTAACTCTATCCCTCTCTAGTCTCCTAACATAACGTTCGTATGTTACAAAATCATCATCTGTTAAAGAAAGACACTCATTACATCTATCATCAAATGAACAAAATTTACCCCTACATTTCACACAAATATTATGAGGATCAATAGATCCTTTAGGAAGTCGAGAACGACACCCTTCACTAACACACCTACGTATAGCAGGGGAGGAGTCGGCCATTTTGAATGGTTACGTGAAAGACCGACGAGCAAAAAATAAGGGAAATATTAATAAAGATAACCTCAAACAAAAAGATTTCAAGATTAGAATAAAGAGAAAACAATTAACGATAGCTTAAAACTCAGAAAAAAACGTTGTACATCACCAAACGACTTCCCAAAAGAGTAAAACCACGAGAGTGAACTTCAATATGACAGCCAGCTAGACGGGCAGAAGAAGAACTGAAGGTGAGTTGTTGTTCCACCTGAACTACCGCTAGGGTGCGGGTATACACCTGCCGTATCTTCGATAGCGCGAGATTTTGAATTTCTGCCAGGGCGTCAGGAGACTTCAGCTCTTTATATAACCAGCGGGTAAGTTTTATATTTAAAAATATCTAGTATAAGAAAAGGTAAGTTAAAAGACAAAACAATAATGGCCGTCAAGAGAGCAACGAGCGGAACCTCCGATCACTATGCGAGCCAAAAGTAAAGTGGAGTATTCTCCGGTGTGTGTGAGGGGGAGGGGTAGCTAGCTAACCCTCCCTACCCCCTGCTAACTAGCGGTGGGGTAGGTAACCCTCGTTAAAACTTTCTGGCTCGTCATCGGCTGCGCCGAAATAATCACCCCATGTAAATAGCGTGGTTTGTATTTAGTTACGGAACAAAAGCCATTCTTAAATCATTAAAATAAAGGGGTCAATCTAGAGCTCATGTCAACCTTGTATCAAAACTCCTGAAAGACTGATGAAGACTATACGACATGCACAGCATGTTATTGTGTGTTAATTCTGTTAAGTCTTGTTGTTTACTAGAGGCATTAGTATATTAGAAGGAAATAAAATGGAAATTTTTTAAATTTTTAAGGGGGTAACATTGACATAACCCAGCTTAGAGACAAAAGCAATATCAACATCAAAGGAGGTTCATATATTTTCATTATACTGTTCAAGTATTTGGTTTGTGGCAATTCTATTTCCTGCAACTTAACCTAAATAGAGTTTTCACAGTAACCTACCTCTTGAGTAAACCTTCATTAGGAATATCTTTGAAGGAAGATACATCTGAACCCTCTGGCCACATCACCAATATGCCATATTCAGAATTGTTTTTAATGTTACAATTATTAATATAAACCTGAAAATAAAATGCAAGGTGTGTTCATTTCCTCCAAATATCAACCAAGTTACAGTGCATACAAGAAAAGTCCATTCAAGCAATAAAGTCTGTATGAATAATTTTATTTTAGGGGCAAGAAAGGTTAATTTAATGTTCAATAATGGGGTTAATGGTACAGCCAACTCAGTGTCTGTTCCTAACAAAGATAAGACATGAAAAACAGGGACAGGAAAGAGCAGGTCAACTATGAAACAAATTACAGACTCTCCACTAAAAAGAAAGGCACAAGAATAAGTGAAATGCAAGATTTGAGTTTCAAAAGCTAATCTCTAGTAATAACAATCTCTTAAATGTTTTCCAGATGAATCAGAGGGGCGCATATCTGTTAATTCACTAGAGATAAAGTTGATTTGACACAGATTCATGTTATCATACTTTGGGTTTCTTATTACAAGAACTTCTTTTTAGGTAACATATTAGGGATAGGACAATAATTTTGTGTTCCAAGATGGATTGGCTTTCGCAAATCGTTTAGCTAATCACCAAGCTTTACTGAGCTGCTGGATAAGAAGGTAGGTGGATAAAGGTAACATTTAAAATAAAAGAGAATGTAAAACAGCTGGAGACCAAAGAGACAGCAAAAAACATCCTATAGTATCAATAGTATGGAATAAATATTTCATATTTTTCAAAATGAAGTTTACTGTAAGCAAAGAGTAATACCCCGCTGTTCTACATAAAGCTATAACATACAGTACTTAACTTTCCTAAATGAACAATATCAACTAGAATAAAAAGATGAATAAATTATTTTCATGTGCCCAATACTGAGTAGTATGTACCTGAAAACTGTAATTTTCCAGAAGTGTATTTTTATGAAACTACATTATTTTACTAACTACCAATAACAAATCTATTATAATGATACTGAAATAATTCTGAAATAAAATAAACTGAACTTATTGCAAGACTGGTAATACCTTTGAGTCCTCTTCAACTTCAATTCCAATGCCGCAGCCAACAAAGGATGTACGCGAGATATCAGCAGTGGCAGATTCTCGGAAGTCTACTCCTTTTTGGGTGCTCTCTTTCACTATTGAGTTTTCTATTTTGGTATTTGTCTTTCCGAGTCCAATAATTCCAGTCACACCACCTGGATATAATAA
The DNA here is from genome assembly GCF_036898095.1 of Palaemon carinicauda. NCBI lineage: Eukaryota > Metazoa > Arthropoda > Malacostraca > Decapoda > Palaemonidae > Palaemon > Palaemon carinicauda. The sequence continues at coordinate 112,167,436 of NC_090734.1, read as the reverse complement.
AGATTAGTTACTGTGAATTGTTTGTTCAATAACACTCCATAATGATAAAAGAAATTTGTAATTTCAATTACAACTCAATATAACATTATTTATCAAATTGATAAAAATAAACTTGAAGGTGGCTGGAAAGATGCAAAGAAAAAAGCAGTCAGGAAAGTAAGCATGTGGCTGCTGTGAGAATGGTGTTGGGGAGAGCTCAGCAATGTGTGTACCCAACTTGACAAACGGTGTAACAAGAGATGACCAGGATTAGGAAATATACATGGAGTAAGAAATATTTGGTAATAAATGTAACAGAGTGCAATAGCAAATAAGATAAAAATGAAAGAGATAACCCATGCTGCAACAGACAGGCTGATCTAAGGATATGTAGAGCATATGGGTAACTTGGTGGAGCACTGGACTATGAAGTAGAAGTACTGCAGCATGGATAAAACAGATGGAGATAGCTAAACTAATGGTAACTAAAAATAACCATATCAAATGATAAAGCAAGATTGATGACCTAATTGGTACATAAGCCAGCCCTACTCAATACAGCAGATATACGAGCCATAACAAACAATATGGTACTGAAAATGTTATGACTCAAAGCCAAAGTACCTTACAAAGACTGAGGGTCTGAGAGATGTAATGACCAGAGGCTTGAAAAAAGACTGAGGTAATTTAGATATGTGACAGGAAGGGTTGATGAAAAAAAAAATAAAAAAAAGATACTGAAATATTATGGTAAAAGATTGGTCTAGAAGTCATGGAAAAGGGGTAAGTGAAACCCTACACCAGACTGCGATAAAGGTAGTAAAAGCTAAGAGCAGATGAGTGGAGAGAACTCTGATCCTAAAAAAGGAAAAATTGACATGAATAATGTTCATAATAATTCACTACAATTAAAAAAAAAAAAAAAATTACCAAAGATAGTTATACAGTGGAGCCTCTACATACGATCTTAATTTGTTCCAGAAACTGCTTCGTATGTTAAAACAATCGTATGTTGGAGCAAATATTCCCATAAGAATACACTGTAATTTGTATAATCCGTTCCACAGCCCAAAAACCTATAACAACTCCTTAATAAATTACTACATATAATTACACATAACATAATTGGATAATATGAAAGAAGGGTGTAAAAAAGATAATTTTAAAGAAATAATAAATAAAAAATGTGTTATTGTCACTTTACCTTAGAGACAGGCAAACGCAGGTGTAGGAATTGCTACGCCAGGAGGAGACGGACGATCGGCGAGAAGGTAGACATGGTGTTAACATGTTCTTTAAATAAATACTCTCTCTCTCTCTCTCTTGTTCTTCTTCACTGTTATTGTTAGACGTCTATTAATTTTTTCTGAGAGAGAGAGAGAGAGATTAAACAAAAATGTGTTGTGTACATATGATTTTTAACAGCGTCAACAAGTTGAAAGACAATTAAATGTAACTAAAAAAGCAATATCAGCGAATCTGAATTCCTTTATTAACTAAAACAAATATTGATACAAACACACTTGTGTGCATATGCACAAACACACACACACAGGTGTAGGAATTCCTATGCAGGAGGAGACACAATCGGCGAGGAGGTAGAAATGGTGACTGCGATAACATACCATAACTTACACTACGGAAACTTTAATCTGACTTAGCTTATTTTTTTTTTTTTATTTTCATATTTCATAATTTTTAAATTTTTTTTCTTTTGATTTTTAATTTTCATCACTTTCAGTGACGAGTTAAGGTATGTTATCGCAGTCACCATCTCTACCTCCTCCCCAACCGTCTGTCTCTTACTGCGTAGCAATTCCTACACCTGTGTGTGTTTGTGCATATGCACACGAGTGTGTTTTTATCAATATTTGTTTTAGTTAAAAAGGGAATTCAGATTCGCTGTTATTACTTTCTTAGTTACATTTAATTGTCTTTCAACTCGTTGACGCTGTAAAAAATCATATGTACTCTAAACACATTTTTGTTTAATCTCTCTCTCTCTCTCTCTCTCTCTCTCTCTCTCTCTCTCTCTCTCTCTCTCTCTCTCTCTCTCTCGCGGAAAAAAAAATAATAGACGTCTCTAACACTATAACAGCGAAGAACGAGAGAGAGAGAGAGAGAGAGAGAGAGAGAGAGAGATTTTATTTAAAGAACATGTTAATGCTATGTTTAGAGAGAAACAGAAAAAGAGAGAGGACTTTTTTAAAAGAGCTTGTTAATGCTATCTTGGCTTTCTTTGCTTCACTTTTTCCTTTCTTTCTGTTCATCACGCTGGCCCTTCTCACAAATGATCGTTGCCAACAATCTCTTTGTCCTTTATCCCTATCAACAAAAGGCGTTCTATCTCTTCCAGGGTATTGCTACGATGTCTTGTAATAATGGTGATCCCTTCGATGGTTTATCTGCTTTAATGGCTGCCTTCTGCTTGATGATCGTCGAGATCATAGGCCTATTCCGGCCATATTGTTTAGCCATATCACTCACATGCACACTACTCTCATGTTTTTTTATAATTTCTTGAATCAGTTCTAATGAAAGAATTGCCTTCTTCCTTTTCTCACCACTACCTGTACTGAAACTTAGCTTCTTAGGCACCATGATTATAGGTAAAATAAAAAAAGGAAATGTGAGAAAAGGAAGAAAATAAGCACTGTTAATAACAGACCAAACAGAGGACAACCACACAAGAACAGAGAACAGAGCACTCAACGCTCAATGGCGTCCCTCTTACGTGCTGCCATCTACCAGCGTAAACAAGATCTACATCGGATGTTGGAGCATTACTTCGGGTGTCAAGACAAAAATTTGATGGAATTTTACTTCGGATGTTGGAACAATCGTATGTAAAGTCAATCGTATGTAGAGGTTCCACTGTATATGAAAAATTTGAAAAGTAATTTGCATTTTACGTAACTATATAAACCTGGGTTCTTTACTCATAGGAGACAGAGTACAGTGACAGCTGGAATACGGCAGTTAAAACTTTTAACGAGGTGTAAACAGCTGGCAGGAAGTTACCCTGCTGGTGATGGGGAGGCAACTGCATCTCCTGTGGCTCACTGTAATCTCAATTGGATTGCAGCCGGGACTTGCGTTGGGGGTTGGTGAGGGCAGGGAAGTTTTGAATAAAGAACTCAGGTTTGAATAGTTCGGAATAATGGAAATTACTTTAAAATTGGTCATTTGTTCCTACATGGATACAAACCATTGTTCTCTAATAACAGGAGATTCATCCTTAGCTGGAAGGAAGTCACCATTCCAACAGGCTGGAAATTTTACCCAGAAACTATAACACTAGCATTTGTGATACTACAAGAATCAGGGTTCCCTATATCTCGTGAACCACAAGAAAGTGTGTGTAAATCACAACGCTGTGCCTCGTAGGGTTGCTTTTGAGCTGAAAATTCCCGTGTCGTAGTCTGGCAATTTAGAATGGTGCATTTGTTGAATTGCATTGTCTCCTCAGTACTTTAGTGCAGAATAGCCACCACCTGAATGGAGCATACCTACATCAAGAAAAGTCCAGCTGGTATGGTTTCGAAGCTGTAGACCAAAAGAGGGTAAGATTGAAATGAAAAGAAAGGACCAGTCAGACTATTCTTTTGTCCCACACTCATTCGTCACCCTTGCCTAAAATAAGTCTTGATGAAGAAACCTGTGGCTCACATCTAACAGGAATAGGACAGTTAATGATGCTTGACATTTCTCTGCCCATAAAACCAGCCACAGACAGATTCTAGAATGGTGGCAAGCGCCTACTAAGCTGAGCTTGAATGCTCTTGTTCGGAGTTCCTTCTGGGGATGGAATCTATGCTCCGGCTGCTAAAAACAGGTAGTCGTAGACTTACGACCAACTTACCGCCCCTACGGTAGGCTAGTCGAAATTGACATGAACTCAAAAAACATAAATAATAAAAATGCAATGTAAATGCTAACTTAAAATAGAGCTGAAAGCATCGCAATGCTAAAAAAAAAAACTACTAGCTAACGTGAAACTTACATAATAAACAAGTAAACACGATAAAGGGGCAATCAAATACGAGACCCGACACCGTGGCTAGCTGGACTCGAAGCGCTCAGGTTTCCTCTATCACAAAAGCTAAAATTTTACGCCTCAAAGGGATCCAAAACATTTACAGACAAGACAAAATGCAAAGAGAGGTAAGAACTGAACTTTGACGAAGAAGAGGAAGCCATCATATGAAGAAAATCTTCAAAATAAGGTGAAAAGAGTGCACACAAAAATATAGAACAGTAGCGTCAAGCTGCGAACAAAGGAAATGAAATGGCAGGGTCGTATGGGAGCACCTAAAGGCGATAGGATATGTAACGGCTCTTCACTTATCCTTCCCCTTAGAGGATTAGACAGGGTAAAGTCTATTCGGGGTGTAGATATCTATGGTTATCTTAGAATATGTCCCTGATTTTACATGATATCTACGGATAGTCGTTACGTGATATCTGACAGTAATTCTCTTATAATATCAATCGCAGAAATATTATACAGTAGGAAGCTGCCGAAGGGAACTTCCATCAGGACGACATGGCCATCTCACCCAAAAATAGATTTTTCCTACGTCAAAATCCCTTTATTATGTTGTGTCATGATTCGGAAATCCTCTAAGTCGTGTTTTATCAATATTTTCTTACTTTATATCATTACAGTATTTCATTTTCTTCCTTTATAGGATAACATATGCTCTATTGAAGCATTTTGTATTATATTTCTCAAATTCAGAAGCATTTCAACAATTAACAATTACCAACTTTTTTTGTTTACCTTTGGTTGTGATCTACTGATCTGAAGGTCCCGCTACCGTATCGAGAGAATGCATACATGCAAATTACAAAGAGTATTATTTATATAATTTCTTCAAGATGAATACTACATCGGCACCAATATGTTACAGGATATATTTTTCATAGTTTGTTTATAGCCATTATCATTGGTTATCATACGAATACGTTCTCTCTCTCTCTCTCTCTCTCTCTCTGTGGATGCTTCAATTATGGGAATAATATTAGTTGGTAATGCATCGAAAGGAACTCGATTAATTTACCACTCGCCTTCTGCCAGATATATGATGCCATCAGACTTCTTTCATTGAATTTACGGTAAGTAATACAGACCACCGAAACACTTGATATCGTTACTAAATGTTTTGATGGTGGGAATAAGATGATTACTCAGTAACACACCGAAAGGAAATCGTTCGGTTTGCCAGCGCGCCTTCCACCAGAAATATAACATCACAAGACACGTGGTGAGAACTCGACAAAGAATAACTTGTGAAATATGTAAAAACCTTTACCTTTTTCTTGCAATAAAAGAAAATACCAACTTACCAAGCAAAAGTATTTAATTTCTAGAATGTATAAGAAAATATATTACAGTATTTCTAAGAAAATATTTGTCTTATTAGTACATTTTCATTAGATAAATATTGATCTATCAGAGATTATCATTATTATTACTTGCTAAGTTACAACCCTAGTTGGAAAAGCCAGATGCTATAAGCCCAAGGGCTCCAACCAGGAAAATAGCCCAGTGAATAAAGGAAATAAGGAAAAACTACGAGAAGTTTAAGAAATATAACATTAAAATAAATCTTTCATATGTAAACTATAAAACCTTGAAAATAACAGGTCAATGAAAAATTCAAAATAGCAATAGGAAGAGAAACAAGATAGAATAGTGTGGTCGAATGTACCCACAAGCAAGAGATCTCTAACCCAAGACAATGGAAGACCATGGTACAGTGGCTATGGCACTGCCCAAGAATTGAGAGCAATGGTTTGATTTTGGAGTGTCCTTCTAGAAGAGCTGCTTACCATAGCTAAAGAGTCTTCTACCATTACCAAGAGGAAAGTAGCAACTGAACAATTATAGTGCAGTAGTTGACCCCTTAAGCGAAGACGAACTGTTTGGTAATCTCAGTGTTATCAGGTGTATGAAGACTATGGAGAACATGCAAATAATAAGCAAGACTCTTCTGTGTATATGTAGGCAAAGGGAAAATGAACCGTAAACAGAGAGGATCCAATGTAGTACTGTCTGGCTAGTCAAAGGACCCAATGACTCTCTGGCAGTAGTATCTCAATGGGTGGCTGATGCCCAGGCTAACCTACTACCTACTAAAATAAAACTTGTTTAGAGTTAAATTTATGGATAAGAAGTACTCATAACAACCAAATACAGACCCACAAAATACTTTGTATCATTACTTAATATTTCGATAACCTGAATATCAATGCTAATCATTAGCCTATTGGAAGGAAATCACTCTATTGTCCGTTCGCTTTCTACTGGTAATATGACATCGCCAGACATATGATATAAACATGTCAGATATCAAAATTTTCCTTAATGTATTTTTACTGAGAATGGATACTGTGTATTATCAGTAAAAGGAGTACTAACTTATCAAGATAAATCAGTTTATATTCATACAAGAAAATAGATTATTTTCAAGAAATATCTGTCCTATCAGTGTACTATTTCCGACATACAGTACTTGTGATGTCATCACAGTGAAGAAAGTGGTCATAAAGTAGAACAATTGTAAGTTGACAACTACCTGTAGTGAATCAGTCAACTGATTACTTCTTGGCAGTTAACGTCCAGGCCACAGAGAACCAGGATATACTTGCTGATAGATCCAAGTTTCTGATCCTTGATATTTAGTGAGCAGGAGAATGAGATTTGTCCTTATCTCCTGGAATCAGGCAATCAAGCGAAGTTGTTAGTAGGACTCTTCCACGTCTACCAGTGCCAAACAGGAGGGTGTTCCGAGGTCGAGGCTCTTGCCAATGGATAATAAGGTTCCCGTTGACTTATATCCTTGGATGGTGGTCTCTACTCTCCAGGAAAAAAGCTCTAACCTCAGTACCACTAGTGTAGAAGCACTACTGATGATAAAACCTAAACTATTTTAGTCTTGGTTCTCTAGGATAGCAATAGGCTCCGTTTGATGGAAGTGGCCAGGAACTCATCGCATGTAGTCCATGTCTGAAGAAAATCCTTCAGCTTGTATATAAGCTGAAAATACAACTCGGGAGACGTCTCTCTACTGATGTCTGAGGCTACAGGAGTATCACCAGCTTGGACTAAGCTTGTGAAAAAATTTAAAGGTGTCAGACCTCTAATTTGCATCATGTGCGAATCCTCTTAGTTATGAGAAGACTAAGGAATCTTCCACCAGAACCCAGAGAATTCACAATACATATAACCTAAATGTAAGACAGGCTCACATGATCGTGAAAAGGTACCAGCCTCTCGGATGTTGGACCGACTCTGAAATAGGTGCAATTGAAACATAACAGGTGACCGGAGAGATTGAACACTTCTGGATTAAATACTCAAGGGCTGTAAAAATCACCTGGAGACCTACAGCCAACGCTTGGACTTCTCATATGGTCAGGGCATCACAGTTAGGCGAGTGATAAGGTGAGAGCATGAATAAAAAAATTCCTGTTAATAAATATTGTTAAGTTTTCCCAAGTGTTTTTGTTACCACAGGCCAATTTTACTAAGGATATTTAAACTGTCCTCCGAATTCGTGCAATAAGAACTTGCACTATGACCCGACAAGGGTCGTGACACCTAGGTATCTGAAATCCTCCACCGAAGAGGAAGGATCAAGACAAGGCTAACAAGGATGCTTGTGAGCAGGAGCTTTGGAGGACCTCTTGAAGGACGATGTCTGAAACCCGAGCTAAGATGGTCCACGAAGTCACATGCTAACGCTAAAGTCCCATGACAATCAGGATGAAGGTAACCATGTGCTTTATTGATCCTCCTCAATAGAGAAAGGATCAGGACACGGACAACAAACAACCTTGTAAGCATCTCCGAGGTGCAAGAGTGCTCTGAAGGGGATGATGCCTGAAGAAAAGATCCTTGATGTCGTAACAGATCTAGAAGTTCCCTGAAGTTCTATAAAGCTCGGGAAGGAGGATGCCAGAGGAGTCAGTGATTCTCCTTTGATGAGGAAGAATCACAACAAGGTTGACAAGCAACCTTATGAGCTTGCTCTGAGGAGCAAAGGAGCTCTGGAGAAGAACCTCCTGAAGGGCAAAACCTGGAGCTGCAATTGAGAAGGTCCTTGTTTAGAGAAGGTCTTTGAAGTCACTGTCAGCCTACTCCTCCAAGAAGGGCTTTCTCGATGAGATCCCAAGTGTCCGGGGAATGTCCCTGGGCAGGAGTGACTGCTAGTGCCCGCAGATGCTAAATTTCTCTCGAAACCATGCAGAGGAGCCTAGGGATTCCCAAAAGACCTCTCCAGGTTGGTCAGTCTGTGCTTCGGGATCCTCTCCAATTCCTTGCTTCACAACATTGAAAATTAAAAAAAAGGAAAAACTACCCTTAGGAGGAAACCTCTCTTGCATCCCAAGAGAAACAAGAAAAACTCCCAACCTTGAGGTTTTTAAAAAGTTAAAGGAATTTCTCTTTCCCAACCAGCCTCCGGAGGAAGCTGATGAAAAAGAAAAAAGGGGAAGTGATCGCATGCAGCCTCAAGGACCCCAACTCCCGCAGAATTGCTTGCCTTTTAAGGATAACCATCAACACACACAAGTGTTACCAAAAGGTCCTAGACTGTGGTTAAATACACTTGATGAGTAGTCAAAAACTACACAACGCTAGAGCGAAAAAAATTTCACAAAGAAAATTTCAAAGATACTTCCTGAACAAAAGCAGCCAGTTCCCAGCAGAGAGGAACTAGTGGACTTTCTGATGGCTAAAATCCAATTGAGGTTACCGTGAGCTACATCGGAGATGGATGCCTCCCCATAGCCGGCAGGTTAACTACCTACCGGTTGCTTATACCTCGCTATAATTAAAGAATGATAGTTTGTATTTGTGTAGGAACAAATATTAGTTTTAATACTTAGAATGTGTATAGGCAAAAATACCAAGGGAATTGTATACAGTATACTGTATGCAGGTTGATAGCCCTCTATAATATATATCAAAGATTAAGAATGCATTTTAAATTGGAGTAAAACCTTTTGTCTGTTTAAGAACTACATAATTAGAGCTTAATAATCATTTGCTTAAAAATTATACTTTGGAAATGCCAAATTTGAATACTGTACTGAAAACTATTAAACAAAAAGCAATATACATCTAAATAATTGTTTTTTTTTAAAGATATGTGCAATGATAGAAACTGTATGTGCATCTTAATGTTTCCTTCAGTAAATATTGACTAAAGAAAATTTATATATCAAGACATCTTTATTTCTCTGTATATTCATAACTTGAACCAAACAAATATAGAAACCTACATATGCTTTAAAGATATCCAACACAAGAATGATAGTGAATTATGCACACTTAGCTACAGGCTTCTTCTGTTAATCTATTACAATTTTGTCTTTTACTTCCTCTTATGTATTTCTATAAACTCTTCTCTAAGTGAAATTTCATAAGTATCCTTACCTTGGATTTCAACTTTCTTTAGATCAAGATTTCCTTGATGGTGTACGATACCAATCTGATTTGGAAGTGGTTTTAATATTACATTTTGCAAAAAGAAGTCTCCCGTAATGTCGATCAAGACGTCACCAGAATTTTTTCTACCTTCAATTATAACACCTGTTCCTAAGCCTGAAATACAATGAAAAACGTCACTCATGATTGACTTGTTTGGTAATTAAAATTCACAAATTCTAAAAGTAATTTGTATTTTTTCTAGCTATACAAACCTAAGTATTTTAATAGGGGTAGACTCTGGTAACAGCTGGTAATGACCAATAAAGAATTATCAAGGTTATGGCAACCAGCCACCAGTATCACTGGAGGTCTGAATCTGCCAGTGCACTGCACCTCCATTTAGATTCTGCCTAGGACTTGTGGGATGGATGCAGCAAGAAGTGAAACCTAAAGGTCTTGGGTTTGGATACCTAGGAAAATACAAATTTTAAAAAATTTGAATCGTTCTTACACGAATAGAAGCCCTTTTTCCTTGGGTAGAGGAGTCATCCTTAAGAGGGATGAGAATGCTATCCAAAGACACAGAGCTTCCATGTCCTGAAAAGGAGCATGGTTTGCTAAACAACTTGCTGGGCAGCCACTACAGGGCCTATAGAACATATCCAGGGACCTGTGTGCGCAATACTGAAGATTGTGTGCCGCAAAGATGGTCTACCAACTGGCTGGTTAAATAACCTAGGATCACCATGTTTAGTCTAGATAGAATATCAGAGCAAATGATTCTTGCACCACATGACCCATGGTTGAATGATTTATCCGTCACAGCCTAGAAACTTTTTTCATACAAGAATCTATCTTCAAAGGGAACAAAGTTCCTTTTAAATCTAATATATGTACAGCATTGGGTTTGCCTTGACTGTCACACTTCCCCCTCGAAAGGAGTATAGGGATTTTGCCCTTTTACTCTTGGTAAAATGACTACCCGTCACTGGTGTGCATACCTTCATCCGTGTATTTTCAAGCTTTTGCTTAGGTGGCACTGCAGCTGGTTATGGATGCTTCAAGGTTCCAGTCTTCTTGAAGAAGAAGGCTTAGCTGGCTTATTTCCATTCCTTCATAGCTGTGTCCACTTTGTCCATGGGTAAGAGAAGACTGTGTCTTAACAAATTTGTTCACCACTACATTTAAGCTTTAGAACGCAGCTGCTCCACAGAAAAGTGGCCTGGTGTCCTAAGAACTCCTCCACTTTTGGGCCTGAAAAAGCGAGCTCCTCCTAATGTTTACATATCACAGAATCAGCTACATTCTAAGAAACCGCAAAGTATAGGATCATAGCACACTAGTGGTATTACCATGAAGAGGCCTCTAGAAGTGACAATGCTGTTGCCTCCACATTTAAGACTTCTGAGGCTGAAAAGATCGAGTGTTGTTGCACGAGCCTTTCTGCTTACATCCCTTGGGTCAGCATCGCTACTTCAGGGTCTAAAAAAATTGGCAAAGGATGAGCTCCTTCTGTCAACTAATACCTCCTCAGCTTAGATAAGACAGGAGGTATTAGCTTAGAAGAAAGAGTTACTCGCATAAAGTCTTTCATTGCAGAAATCTGTGCCTCCATCTTCTTGATAGTTCAAAGGATTTGATGGAACCATGGTAATTCGAAGTGATGATGTGAGTTATTAGCCTTCTTTAAAAAGGAGTCAATTGAAGTCCATTTTCCTGAGAAGGGAGCTTTCAGAGTCACTCAGGTTATTGATTTTCCTAATAAGTCACAAAACTATCAAGAAAGAAGACTTTTCCTCACGCTCGGATGTTGATTTTAAGGTGCTCAGGTCAACAGGCTCTGGGAATCAACAACATAGGACGGCTCGGCAAGTTCGGGGGAGGCAGGCGGGGAAAGCAAGTCATGCCCTCTTCAGTGGCGATTGCTAATCACAAGACCGTATGGAATCTCATACAGAAGACAATCGTTTGACCTTTCTTTTCAAGATCATGTCCTCCTTTTTCTTGATTCTCTCTCCTCTGGAAACGAGAGAGAGAGATAAGGGATCACAGTATATTTAGCTGGACAAGGGTCTAAATCATCTGGAAACTTGGGGTCCTGATCCGATTGTGGTGATGGTTCTGCAGCAGATTTCTGAGGCGATGCCTCTTGGATTGAACTCGCCCTTTTCAATATACAATTTCTATCGTAGAAAGCCTGTATTCTCCAGTGTACTTTGGGAACTTCAAAATCGAGGATCTTCCAGTTCTGGTTGCCCTTTCTTGACCTGCAGCGGAGCAATACACAACTTCGAAGGGAGTTTCACTACTCTTTGTTATGCTATTTCCTTATACACCTCGATAGGCACGACCTGTAACCCTGACAAGTGTTTGGGTTATCATTCCTACCAGTTACCCTTCTCGGTGCTAGGAAAGAAGTTAAAGGGACTCTTCATTCAGCTGCCGGAGCTGCTTTCTTCTTCGCTTTCTTTTTGAAGAGGACCTCAAGAGGCGTATCCTCTAGATGACTCCTCCTCTTGGCACTGACAATTTGTTGGGGAGGCATCAATTCTTGTGGTGGAAGTTGGGAGATATTAAGCAGCGCTTTCTCCTGAGCATCTCACTGTCTGGGTTGAGGGTTATGTTCCCATGGTTGAGGTCTCCTCTTTCTAGGCTAAGAGTCTCTCACGTGTGGTTGGCGCAGTGCTTAGTCACACTCCAGTTGATCTTGTGAGCCTCACTTCTCTTGAGGTTCCCATTAGCTATGTCAAATGCGCTTTTGATTCTTACAAGTTTCCAGACTGGCAGCCGCTGCCAAGGAGTTGTAACGAGTTGCCTTGGGAGAGAAACAGGAGCGCTTCTCGCCGATATTGGTAATGCAGGATGATATACAGGCCTACAACCTGAGAAACTGCTATTTTCACTCCCAGAGGAGTATGCAGAGTCCTCAGACCTGTCATAGGAATCAATACTAACTGCTGGTAAAGAGGGTGATAGTGCAACAGAGCCCTTTGATGGTGCAGTATGGCACTTCTCATGCAAATTACAGAGCGCTTCAGCTGTAGCTAGCTCAACGACTGGGGTATCAAAAATTGGTGACCAGAGATCCTCTTGAATCGTAGGCCTCCCCTCTTCTCTGAGGGAAGCAGAGGAGTGCATCAGCTTGGATGAATACTATTGAGAACAAAGGTCGCTAATCTCTTTCGGCTTGCTATCCGAAGAGATAAACAAAGATGATATGGAGCATAGAGTTTTGGTATGTGGAAGGTGGGATCCTGCTTACAAAGCCAAAGGAGAACGATCATGCTTGGTTTTCTTCTTCTTCCTATGCTGAAGACTCGCCCACTGGGAGGACGACCACTCCCTTCACACATCACAAAACGATTTCAATGTGGAGCGATGCCCTCTGCATGTCGGACATAAAGAGTGGGGATCAGCCTTAACCTTGCTTATGAAGGTTCCACAATGAAAATCCAGCAATCCTGGACATGTCTGTATCTTACCAGATTCACTCACACTGTAATGAAAAAACCAATATTAGAAAGCAATGCACAAATCTTAAGGCTGGTTGGAGTGTTGAGAACACGTCTGTTCAATAGAACGGCCAGAATCTGAATGGCAGACCCAGGCCTCAAGTCATACTGGACGGCGATTGCCAGAACTTTGATAATTCTTCATTGGCCGATACCAGCCTTCGCAAGAATCTACCCCTACTAAAGGACAAAGGGTTTGTATTAACAGCACTGATTAATAATTGATATCACAATATTTTCTTCTAACATAAGTTAAACAACTTTTCTATATTGCTAAATACAAATTAAATTCTCTTTCCACTCAAAAAAACATCTTGGTTGAAACCACTAAAAGAACATATTGTATGTATTGCAAATTGAACCATTCAAAATTTAACAGGAAAAAGGAATTCCTGAAAGATTTTTCTCAGATGCAACACTAACTGAACTCCGTCATTTCTTTGGGGCTATAAACAAATGAGAAAAACAGGTTTACAATTTACAAATACTCTGTAATAAGGTAATCAATAATTCAAAACTTCTTAAAGGAATCAAAGCTCATCTCACCTATCAATGAGCCACCACCACTAAGGAGTCCAATGTACTGCAGCAAGTGAACACCAGGAAAAAGTACGATAACATCATGTTTTCTTGCAGCGTTTAATGCCACTTGCAGACTTGGATAACTCTGGCATAGCGCATCCTTTGGTACCTGCATAAAAAGTTTAAAAATACCTTACTTAGAGCAAAGTAGAGTACAGTACTTAAAAGGGCAGGAAGTGCAAAAAGTACATTTGTCAAAGGCACCTTATCAAAACAAAGCTTTATGTAAGGAATTTCTATCACTGTTGTGGGAAAGATGTGATGGTGAACTCTGTACCTTATACAAAATGTATCAGATGGCATTATTATTATTGAGAGAGAGAGAGAGAGAGAGAGAGAGAGAGAGAGAGAGAGAGAGAGAGAGAGAGAGAGATCTGGATTACAGGATAATATATGGAGTAAGATTTTCAATGTCCATTTTGTATTACAAGTACAAATAAGACAGAAAGTGGAGAGCCATTTTGAGATAGACAGATAGGGCTTAGAGGAAGTACAGACCTCTTGTTGCATTGGGAACATACTGGACTGTAGTCGAGAGGGCAGGAAAAAAAAGTAACAGCATTTTGAATGAAATGGAGAGCTAGCTAAGCTACTGGTTAAAGAAAGTGCTCCATTAGAAGGAGGAGCAAAAAATTGATTATATATAGCAGAAATGGGGGCACTTGCAAGGAAAATGGAGAATACTCTGAAAAAGAATGATTACCGAATGTTACTATTCATGACAGAAGTACACTAGAAAGATCATGCTACATTTGCAAATTAATGTGGAAATAGCAGATAAATATAGTATACAGAGGAAAGAAAATAAACAGAGATCTGAAAGATACTGATAGACAACCAGAGGAGAAGGGATGAGGAACAGTAAGTAAATCAAGAAGGCCCTGAAAATTATGGGAAAAGGGATATATAAGAAAATCATAGTCCAGACAGAGTTCAGGCAAAACTAGCACATGATAGAGGATAAGTTAAAGATTTCACCTCATGTGTAACTAATCAATGGAAGTGGTTCAAGTAAAATGTACTTGATAATGATGTGTATATGCTATATCAATGTAGGATATATTTGAGGGATACTCTATGATATTGTTTTTAAAAGTGAAGGGAAAAAAGTCTACAAGAAATTTGGCGACTAGAGTAATCTCAATTATTACTGATTGATTAAAGCATAAATTTAAGAAATCATAATCTTTGGTAATTTCAAAGAGAAGTCAAATATTACTCAACTAAAAACAGGATATCAGTTAATGGATTACTAATTTCACATCAATAAAATGTTAACTACCAAGACAATGTCAACACGAAAGCCTTATACAGTACTGAGGCTCTCTTGTACATTACCTGTGTCAATGTTTTCAAAAGTTCCGGCAAGAACGACATGTCTGCAAGTGCATCTACGCTTAAGCAGTCCATAACAATTAAAACTTTAGCTAAATTAGTTCGCTGACAGGCAGCTGCCCATGAGCATTCTATTGGCTGTGATGAGGTTGACAGTTCCCTAAAAAAAAGGAAATACAGTAAATGATGTTTACAACAATTGGTGAAAATTTAACAAAGAATATCACAAAATAATATTTCTTGTTTTATAAAATACAAAGCATTACCTCAAGTATCAAATATTGTTTCCAGTCAACTGGTGTGGCTAGCACCAGTGAGCTAGAATAAATATGCATCAAGAATTCCAACAGCTGTCTACACAAAATAATACCTTTAAAAAATGTAATTTGAATCTTATTTTGCACTTACAGTATCTAAGACTTTTCTGTTTATTACACACAGACTCTTACCCTTGAAAGTTCTTCTGTAGGAAACTAACATTCTTAGAGCTATTACTACATTATTATAAAGAACAGACTCAAAGAATTCTAGAACGTGGGATTGCCAGTCGGTGATACCTACTACTACAACTTTCTGCTTGTAGCTAATCAGCGTATTTTCTTACTCCAATTATTACCATGTTTTACTTCATGCACGATTCTTCATTGGTCTAATTCCCAAATTTCATTTCTTTCCATATTTAGGTGGGTTGAGCAAATTACTCTTTTAATATTTGATTTTATTTTATTTTTATAAGTATATGATTATTCTGTTTTTATATAAGTGAGTTAAAGCATTTATAGTTTCAAGATTAGTAGTCGCTCAATTACCTAAGTATTGTTTGTATCTCAAATGTTATTCCTTTTCAAGCAAACTGAGTGTGCATTTACTGAATCCAGTCTTTGTAATTTCTGTCACTCATTTCGTTAGTGATGCCTAAGAAATGAAAATTCTTCTGCTTTGGAAATAGTACTGTTATGTATATCTTATTTTTAGTATAAAGAACACTGTACAACACAATGACCTGTCCATTGTTTATAAGACTCAACTAAAAGAATTTACCTTCACTATATCATATGCTTTCTTAATTTCAGTGTTTTAACTGAGGTTAACTAAGTCCCCTTACTTATTCAGAATTGAATTTGTCAATAGACTTTCAAGTACCATTGATATAATTACCCATGATGCAATTACTCAAGAGTTTGGAACAAAATTATTCTATTGTTCCTAATTTTTGGATCAGCATTAAAACTAAATGGTAGTGACTGAGTAGATATATCAACTGATCTGAACACATAAGGCACTGTACAGTAATATCACGCCCCACATTGTTAATTAATTCCAAGAGATCCGACGTAAATCAATTTTCAACATAGGTTGATTTTTTTCCCTAAAAGTGACTACCAAGTTTCCTACACATACTGAACATGAAAAATACTTACAACCTTCCATCATTTTATAAAAACCACATACACTAGTTACATCAATAAGCTTCCACGTGAAGATCAGTACTTCATTGTTAGTGTACGACATAAGGTCAGGTACAACAATGTGACATGGATTCTATATTTCTATCTAATATTTAAGGATGAATGATGTGAATTTTGAACTGACAAATGTAGAATTGAAGTAGAGAGGAGTATATACATACATATACCAAGGCACTTCAAACAAATGAAACAGAAAAGGGGACCTCTCCTCTCTATGTTCCTCCCAGCCTGACAAGGGACTCAACCGAGTTTGGCTGGTACTGCTAAGGGCACCACAGCCCACCCTCCCTTGTTATCCACCACAGATGAAGCTTCATAACGCTGAATCCCCTACTGCTCCTACCTCCGCAGTCTTCCAAGGCATCGGAGGAAGCAGCAGAGCCTACTGGAAGTGTCACAATCGCTCGCCTTTCATTCCTATTTCTAGCACGCTCTCTTGCCTCTCTCACATCTATCCTCCTATCACCCAGAGCTTCCTTCAACAAAGTGCTAAAGTTCCTCCAATATTTAGGTTTTCAGATCAACTTCGCGAAATCACGGCTGGTCCCGGAGACAAAGTTTCAATGGCTAGGGCTACAATGAGATCTGCGCACACACACCCTGTGTCTCCCGGTAGCCAAGAGGAAAGAAATAGCGAAGAATACAAAGAGTTTTCTCAAGGACAAATTGACGTCCAGGAGAAATCAGGAGAGAATCCTAGGTGCCCTCCAGTTCGCTTTAGTAACAGACATAGTTCTGAAGGACAGACTGAATGATATAAATAGAGTATGGCATTCCAAAGCGAACAACAAATGTCGAGACAAGATAGCTCGAATCCCGCCTATTCTGAGGAAGAGACTTCAGCCATGGACGAAAGCCAAAAAACCTGGCAAAATCCGTTCTGTTAAAATTTCCACCTCCAAAATTGGTTGTTCACACAGACGCCTCTTTAACCGGCTGGGGGGGGGGGGTTACTCCCAGTACAAAAAGGCCCAGGGACTATGGTCGATAACATAACACTTCGCCAATTTCACATCAATGTCTTAGAAGCCATGGCAGTGCTCTTGACCCTAAAAAAACTTGCTCCAGCCAAGAAGCAACATATCAGGTTAGTTTTAGACAGCGAAGTTATAGTCCACTGTATAAACAGAGGAGGTTCCAAGTCAGGTCACATAAACTATGTGATGACAGCAATATTCTCCATGGCAGCAGTGAACCATTGGCATCTGTTAGCGGTTCATCTAGCAGGAATACGGAATGTGGTGGCAGACGCACTTTCGAGAACAACTCCGCTAGAGTCGGAGTGGTCGTTGGACCAGAAGTCATTCAAGTGGGTTCTATCTCAGGTTCCGGGTCTCCAAGTAGACCTGTTTGCAACAGAGTCCAACCACAAACTAAAGTGCTATGTAGCCCCCAACATAGATCCTCGGGCCTTCGCCACAGACGCTATGTCATTGGACTGGAACACTTGGGAGAAAATTTACCTATTCCCACCAATAAATCTATTAATGAAGGTCCTAGACAAACTCAGGACTTTCAGAGGCCAAGTGGCTCTAGTAGCCCCCAACTGGCCCAAGAGCAACTGGTTCCCCCTTCTGGTGGAACTGGGTCTCTGCCCTCAACAGATCCCCAATACAATACTAACACAAGTAGTACAAACTCGCAGTGTGTTAGCTTCCTCAAGAATTCAGAGTGCCCTAACTTTATGGACTTAATGAAATTTGCAGCACAAAGAGACGCAGATATTGATCCTCAAAATACCCTATTTTTAGAATCAGATAAAAGGGACTCCACCCTTCGACAGTACGATTCAGCTGTCAAAAAACTGGCAAAGTTTTTAAAGGACTCAAAAGCTGAGGTCACGACTATGAATCTGACAGTCTCCTTCTTTAGAACTCTTTTTGAATCAGGCCTAGCGGCTAGTACTATTACCACAATTAAATCAGCCTTGGAGAAGATTTTCAAAATTGGTTTTAATATTGACCTTACGGATACATACTACTCGTCCATCCCGAGAGCCTGTGCCAGATTGAAACCATCAACTCGTCCTAGCTCAGTTTCCTGGTTTCTCAATGATGTGCTTAAATTGGCTTCTGACACTCCTAACGAGTCTTGTGATTATGTTCCATTATTAAGGAAAACCTTGTTCTTAATGAGCCTAGCATCTGGAGCCAGGATATCTGAACTTTCAGCTTTGTCCAGAGATCCAGGTCATATTGAATTTCTCTCATCAGGAAAAATATTAATTTCTCCAGACAATAGGTTCTTAGCAAAAAATGAAGACCCTCAGAACAGATGGTCCCCCTGGAAGATTGTTCCACTTCCACAGGACCCATCCCTCTGTCCAGTAACTACTTTGAAAGCCTATTTGAATAGAACTTCCAATAAGTCCGCAGGGCCCTTATTTATTCGAGAAAATGGAGGAACCATTACCCTGAAAGGAATCAGACAACAGATTCTGTATTTCATTAAACAGGCTAACCCTGCATCATTCCCACATGTTCACGATATACGAGCTGTAGCTACATCTATTAATTACTTTCGCCATATGAATTTTGATGAACTTACTAAATATACAGGCTGGAAGTCCCCAGCAGTTTTTAAAGGCCACTATTTAAAACCTTTGGAAGCCCTAAAATTTGCAACAGTGGCAGCAGGGAATGTGGTTCCTCCTGAAAATCTTGATCCATAACCATTTACTTGTTCTACCCTTCTTTTTTCCTCCTACCTGCCTTACTTATTGTCCCTACTTTAGCTTTGTTTTGCTTTTCACCTGGGCTGCACCCTTATGGTGCACTTTTATATTTTCATGTCTGTAAATAGTCTTAATATCCCCTGAGTTGATATGTTTGTAATTACCTTCAGGAATGTAAATAATTATTTATTCTTACAGTTTTTTTATTTATATTGCACTTTCACTTTTACTTCCATAGTTTGGAATTATTGTTGCAATTACTTGACTTACCCATCTACCCTTTATATTAAGGAATTAATCAACTCATTGGAATACTTGGTATTCTTATTTACTATTTGTATTAAATCATGTTTTTTTATATTTTGACTTTAATTTACTTTCCTCTCAGGTGTTAGTTCCAAGCTTTGGGACCATTTCTCTTGTACTATTTCACGGAGCGGCACAGGTGGAGCCCAGAAAAGGGATTTTGACGAAGGAAAAACCTATTTCTGGGCGAGAGACCTGTGCCGCCCACTGAACCCACCCTCTACTTCCCTCCCAGAATGAGCCCAAGCTTGGGTGCTATGAGGAGTGACGAAGTTGGCGTGGGTGGAGATAATGGTAGTAGCATTCAATAGCGGTTGTAGAATGGCACCTCGTAACGGGGATATTTGAAGAGGAGATATCTAAATGGCACGAGACCTCTGGTTGTGGTTTTCACGCCCCAGTTTCTTATACCGACACCTATTTAGGTGAGCGAGCTGGGTTCATCCCTGGCATTCCTATGCAACTTTTTTTCTCTGGTAATACATAGCAGTTATATACCTTAGAAATGATGCTAATGGAGCATTTCACTGGGTGGCACAGGTCTCTCGCCCAGAAATAGATTTTTCCTTCGTCAAAATCCCTTTCTTACACCCGTTCTCACCTTCACTATTTCGTTCCTCACCCTATCTACTCGAGATACACCAGCCATACTCTTAGACATTTCATCTCAAACACATTCAATTTCTGTCTCTCCGTTACTTTCATTTACCACAACTCCGATCCATACATCACAGTTGTTACAATCACTTTCTCATACAGAACTCTCTTTACATTCATGCCCAATCCTCTATTTTTTGCTACTCCATTAACTGCACCCAACACTTTCCATCCTTCATTCACTCTCTGACGTACATCTGCTTCCACTCCACCATTTGCTGCAACAACAGACCCCAAGTACTTAAACTGATCCACCTCCTCAAGTAACTCTCCATTCAACATGACATTCAACCTCGCACCACCCTCCCTTCTCGTACATCTCATAACCTTACTCTTACCCACATTAACTTTCAACTTCCTTCTCTGACACACCCTTCCAAAGTCTGTCACTAATCGGCCAAGCTTCTCTTCCGCGTCTGCAACCAGTACAGTATCATCCGCAAACAACATGACAAATTCGGAGATAATTTGTATTTTTCCTAACCATACAAACCTTAGCTATTTACATGGGGTATTACTTTCGGCGTAGCTGAAATGACGAGCCATTAGATTTTTAACGAGGGTTAACTACCCCCGCGCTAGTTAGCGAGGGGGTAGGGGAGAGGTAGCTAGCTACCCCTCCCCCCCCACACACCTCCGAATTTGTCATTTGTTCCGTAACCGAAATACAAACCACGCTATTTACATGGGGTGATTTAACCCTTAGGTAGGGTGGAAAGTCCCAGCCATACTGGCTTTGGCTTTACCCAGGGACTCAGAATCCGAGTGAGCAGCACTCGAGAAAAGGAGTCCCTGCACCTCGCAAGTTCCTTGCTTCGCAAGGAACATGCGGCCTACGTAAGCTTGTGTGTGGAGGAATGAAGTGTGACTCGTCCTAGAAAGTTGACCTGAAGTCCTTTAGATGGAATTTTAGTCTAGGACGTTCCCAATACCACCTCGTCAGGGTATGGGGGACGCGACAGTATTATATTAATACTAGGAACACAAGGAAGCATGGTTTACCTGCAGTGGTTTGAGGTCAGCTATGCAGAGAACCCAGGATGCTGCTTTCCCCAAGAGAGGGGAGGATGAAGAAAAGAGTAAGGGCCAGACATACTTTTTCATTCATGCAGTCTAAAACCGGGTAACAATGCCCTCAACCTTCTGCTACCTGTCCATTAAGGAGCCTGAGGTTAGACCAGCTGTTGTGTAGCCACCACAGGGTCGATAGAAAACGTATCGAGACTCCTGTGGGTCACTTCCTGCAGGGAGTGGACTGTGAAGTTCGTTTGACGCTTCCAGACCCCAGCTTGTAGCACCTGCGTCACAGAGAAGTTTCTCTTGAATGGCAAGGACGTTGCGATGCCTCTAACATAGTGCGCTCTAGGGCGACGTGACGGAGGAGGGTCCGGATTCAGGGCATGATGGATGACCCTTCGAATCCCAGCTGAGATGGTGACCCTCCAGTTCGTCCTTCCTGTGCTCACAACCAGGGCTTACACGCGAGGACGAACTGCAGCTGTTCTTTAAGATAATGCCTCAGACTCCTTACTGGGCATAGTAGGAGATGGTCTGGGTTATCTGTTACAGAACGGAGACTCGAATCCCTGAAGGAGTTGAACTGCGGGTCCTGAACTCCAGGGTTTTGAGTCTTAGCTGCAAACTCAGGGACGAACCTGAACGTTACCTCTCCCCATCCCTTTGAATGGGCGACGTCGTATGAGAGACCATGAAGTTCACTGACACGCTTGGCTGAAGCCAAAGCGAGCAGGAACACCGTCTTCCAAGTCAGGTGTTGATCAGAAGCCTGGCGTAATGGTTCGAACGGAGGTCTCTTAAGAGCCCTGAGAACAGGAACCACGTTCTATGGAGGAGGTCTCACTCCCGACTGAGGGCAGGTAAGTTTGTAGCTTCGTATGAGCAAAGAAAGTTCCAGCGAGGAAAAAAATGTGTATTCTTTTCAGCCTGAAGGACAGGCTTAAGGCTGAGCGTTAGCCTTCACCGCCGAGGCCAAAAGGCGCATTTCTTCCCGCAAATATCCAAGAAACTCCGCTATTGCTGGAATAGTGGCATCGAGATGAGAGATACACCTTCCACGACACCAACCACAGAAGACTCTCCACTTCGCCTGGTAGACCCCTGCAGATGACTTTCGCAGGTGTCCAGACATCCTTTCCGCAACTTGTTGCGAAAAGCCTCTCTCTGTGAGGAGATGCTGGATAGTCTCCAGGCAAGAAGCCGAAGTGATGCTATGGCTTTGTGGAAGATGTAGCAGTGTGATTGTTTGAGTAGCTCGTGTCGTGGAGGAAGATCTCTCGGGAGTTCCGTCAGGAGCTGCAGAAGGTCCAGGAACCACTCTGCATGATGCCATAGCGGAGCTACTAAGGTCATTGACAAGTTGACCGATAGTCTGGTCTTGTTGAGTACCCTTCTCATCAGACCGAACGGTGAGAAGACGCAAACGTTGATGTTGTCCCATCGTTATTGGAAGGTATCTTGCCAGAGTGCCTTGGGGTCTGGGACTGGGGAACAGTGCAGCCGAAGCTTGAAGTTCAAGTCCATCGCGCACAGGTCCACCGTCGGGGAACCCCACAAAGTCAGGACTTTGTTGGCTACTAGGTGATCCCAAGATCACTCGGTACTCGCTATCTGCAATGCTCTGCGGTACTCGCTATCTGCAATGCTCTGCTCAGACTGTCAGCGAGCACATTCCTCTTGTCCGGAATGAAGCGAGCCGATAGTGGAACCGAGTGGACTTTGGTCCATCTCAGTATCTCTACTGCAAGATGGGATAGCTGTTGTGAAAAGGTACCTCCCTGCTTATTGATATAAGCCACTACCGTGGTGTTGTCGCTCACGACCACCACGGAGTGAGTCGCCAGGATCTGTTGGAATTGTTGAAGTGCCAGATATACGGCCTTCATTCTAGCAGATTTATGTGGAGGCACTTTCCTGATTCTGACCAGAGGCCTGAGATCCTGTGGTTCAGAACGTGGGCCACCCACCCTTCTTTTGAAGCGGCCGAAGACAGCATCAAATCCGGGGGGAGGACGAGAAGATCCACTCCCCTTTGAAGGTTAGCTCCGTCCCCCACCACTGAAGGTCCGTCCGTTCCGCCGGACCCATAGGGACCAGAATGTCCGGGGAATCGAGGCCTTGATTCCACCAG
The DNA here is from genome assembly GCF_036898095.1 of Palaemon carinicauda. NCBI lineage: Eukaryota > Metazoa > Arthropoda > Malacostraca > Decapoda > Palaemonidae > Palaemon > Palaemon carinicauda. The sequence continues at coordinate 112,144,335 of NC_090734.1, read as the reverse complement.
GACTTGAGCCGCCATTAAAGGGATCTCCTCCTGGGCGGCAGTTAGGAACCAGACGAGTCAAGGGGGAAAAGGTGCCGTAGGGAAGGAACCACGATTGGGTTGGAAGCTCTTCTCGTCCGAGGAAAGGATCTGTGACCCTCCTCAGCCTTGCTATCCTGTCGTCTGATGGAAAGGCTTTGTGGAAGTTGGTGTCCAATATCATGCCTAGATATACCAGTAGTAGAAATGGAGGCAGAGAAGACTTCTCGGGATTTACCATGATCCCTAGATCTTGGCAACGTCCCAGAACCTTGTCTTGGTGTCGAAGAAGGGTCGACTCCAAGTCTGCCAAGATTGGCCATTCGTCCAGATAGCGGAGGAGACAGGATGCCGATCCTGTGTGTCCACAAAGATATCAGGGTGGACACTCTGGTGAATACCTGAGGTGCTGTGGAGAGACCACACACAGCCCCTTGAACTGGTGGATCTTGTTGTCTAGGCTGAACCTAAAGTACTTCCTGGAAGACGGATGGATTGGGATCTGGAAGTATGCGTCCTTCCGATCCAGTGTACACATGAAGTCTTGAGGTCTCACTGCAAGTCTGACCGTGTCTGCTGTCTTCATGCTGAACAGAGTTTGTTTGACAAACTTGTTCAGGGATGCGAGGCCGATGACGGGTCTCTAGCCTCCAGACACCTACTTTACGAGAAAGGGTTGACTGAGGGAGCCTGGGAAGCCGTCGACGACCTCCTGGAGAGCATTCTTCTTGAGCATGGTCTTGAATTCTGCCCGAAGGGCTAGCCCATTTACCCATTCCATGGCATAGGAGCTCAACGCCACTGGATTCGCTGTCAGGGGCGGAAGAGACGTTAAGAACGGGACGCGATATTCCTGACTGATCGCAGAGATCGTCCAGGAATCGGACTCGAGTTGCTGCCACCTGAATGCGCAACTTGCCGGTATCCCCCCACTGGTGGACATGCAGGGGGGATTGCCAATCCTAGTGCTCGCGGCCTTGGCCCCTCCCTCTAGGATTCTTGCCTTCCCTGGAGGACTACACGCCCACCTTGTCTCTGACAGGAAAGGGCTACTGGTTGGACACTTTCGTCTTTGCTGCCGCTACCGGTTTCGTTGTCTTGGATTGGCGAGGTTGTTGAGGTGCTGGAGGATTGTAGGGCTTACATGTAAGAGCCCTTTGGAGAAGAGAATTGTGGTACGATTTCTTCCACCTCTCAGCTGCCTGTTCCGTACCCTTGGCCTCAAACAGACTTTCCCAAGATGGAAGAGTGTCTGAGCCTACAGGTATCCACGACTGGAACCTTCGAGTGGAACCTCTCGGCCACCGCATCACGTTGTTTCAAGATCGAGTTTGCCCACAAGTTCGAAACTTGGTAGGCCAGAAACTCGATGGTACGTTTGCCCGAGAGGAGGAAGGTCTCCAGGGCTTTCCTGATGCTCTCCTTGGACAGATCCTCGGGTTGCAGCAGGATGCCCAGAGACCCTAGCCAGACATCCAGCCACGAAGAGGCCTATATGGCAAAACCGCGACCTTTTCCCGACTCAGGAACTCTGATGTCGAGAATGTCACCTGCCGGCTAGAGAGTCTCTCAAGAGAGACTCCCCTGGAAGGCTCTTCCATGGAGTGGTGCTCTGAGTCATGCTGCTCTCTTCCTGGTGAACTGGCAGCAAAGTCACTGTACCCAAGGTTCTACTTGGGGGAACTCTTAAAGAGTTCTTCAATTCCCTCCTAGGAGGGATACGTAACTCCAACAAAGAAGACTGAGGGCTCTTCTCTCCCTAACACGGGACGATTCTTCTGCTCGAGGTGGGGTTTCTCCCATTGGTTCGGTGGGAGAAGATCTCACCTTGGTAGAGGGTGCGCGCTGGTGCTCGCGCGATGGGAAAACCCCAGGGGTCGCGCGCGAGAGACGCTGGCGCTCACGCGATGGGAAAAACCAGGGGTCGTGCGCGAGAAACTGTTGAAAACATTCTCGCGCGGGCGGGACATCACTGGGTGAGCAGGAATCAGATTGAAGAGCCCGTGACAAATGTTGGCGCGTGGGCGCAGCTGTCAGCACGCACGCGTACGAGGTTGTTAACGCTTGAAGATCGTCGTTGCTTGTGCGTGAAAGAAGATCGACAGCGCTAAAGATCGACGGCGCTGAAAGATCGTCGGCGTTTCCACGCGAAAGAAGATCGTCAGCGCTTGCGCGCGTAAGAAGATCGTCGGCGCTTGTGCACGTAAGATCGTCGGCGCTTGTGCACGTAAGATCGTCGGCGCTTGTGCGCGTAAGAAGATCGTCGGCGCTGAGCGCGTAAGAAAATCGTTGGTGCGGGGAACCATAGGAGCCTGAGCGCGGACGATCGTCGGAGCTTACGTGCGTAGGAAGATCGTCAGCGCTAGCGTGCCAAAGAAGATCATCGGAGCTTGACAATCGTCAGCCCTTGCGCGCGTAAGAAGATCGACGGCGCTCGAAGATCGCGGGCGCTTGCGCGCGTAAGAAGATCGTCAGCGCTCGCTCGTGAGAGAAGATCGTCGCCGCTTGCGCGCTTAAGAAGATCGTCGGCACTCGAAGATCGTCGGCGCTTGCGCGCAATAAGAAGATTGTCAGCACTAGCACGCAAAAGAAGATCGTCGGCGCTAGCGCGTGAACGAAGATCGTAGGCGCTTGCGCATGTAAGAAGATCGTCAGCGCTCGCTCGTGAAGAAGATCGTCGGCGCTTTGAAGATCGTCAGCGCTTGCGCGCGTCAGAAAATCGTCAGCACTTGTGCGCGAAGAAGATCGTCAGCAGCTTGTGCGCGAAGAAGATCGTTAGCGCTAGCGCGCGAAGAAGATCGTCAGCACTAGCGCGTAAGAAGATCGTCGGCGCTAGCGCGCAAAAGAAGATCGTTGGCGTAGGAATATCATCGGCGTAGCACGAGCGCGCTAAGATGAAGGACAATCCGGAACTGGGACAATTAGGACTGGAACAGGATTCCCTGGATGGAAATCTCAGGAACAGCAGGAACAGTAGGCGAGCGCTTGCGTGCAATTGCGCGCGAACGCACAGGAAAACGTTGGAGCGTAGGGTGATGCCAGGCACTTAAGGGGCTTACTCACAGTGTGAGAAAGCCCCTTTGCCCCAACGGGGTGCGTAGGCGCCCAGAGCGACAGCAGCCAGGAACGGAGACGGCAGGTCAGCGGGATTAGGAGATGGTGAACTGCGGAGAGGTCCCGAACCGCTGGCTGGTCTGAACAGTCCTCCAAAGAGGAGTCTCTATGAGTGGTCTCTCTCACGAATGAGAGAGGTGAACACTTCGTAGAAGAGACTAGAAGACACTGATGATGGCACCCCATAGGGAAGTTGGATCAGCTAGCTGACCTATAAGGAGAAATCCTCCGAAGAGGAATCCTTATGAGTGGCCTCCCTCGCGAACGAGAGAGGTCACAAGATCTTGCAGCTGCTCAGCCCCTTGAGCATAGCTGCAGGTGCGACCGATCAGCCCCAAGAGCATAGTCGCACGAAATTCTACGGTCGTGTCTTGCAACCGCTCAGCCCCTTGAGCATGGTTACAAAGCACCAAGAGCATAACTGCCCGAGGACCAGGAAAAAAACCATCCAGGAATTATCAAGGTAAGAGAAGTTCCCCCCCTGCAGGGGAAAAACTCATACCTGGGAAGGAAACCTTCCTCGGAAGGGAAGTTACCCACCCCTGGAGGCGAACCTCCTGAGCGTTCTAAGATGAACTAAAGAGCTGACAGTTGTCACGGGAGAACTTCTAAGAGAAGGGAACACGCCCATGACGACGTCCGAGAGGCGGCAGCAACAGCAGACTCCCAAGGTACAAACAGGGCATCTCTGCTTCGTTGGCACATTAGGCAAACGAAGAAACCAGATCGTACTGGAAAAAAATGAAATAAATAATTAGTTAACAAAAATTCCCCCAGGAGGAACTCCACAGAGAAACCCCGAGGGAATAGAACATAAGAGTTACAAATCAGGTATGCGCCCTCTTCCCCCACTGACATTCACAGGAGGAAGGGGAGGTCAGAGAACTGTAACGAAAACAGAATTATAAATATGTAATTCATTTAAGAATGTTCACAAAGTAAGAACTACTGAACCCCAAAGGGAAGTGTTCTTTACAGAAGCTGAAAAGTTAACAAATACAATTAGATTTCATTGAAAATAATTGAGACAAATAAACGGAAAAGCAACTCAACCCGCAACGGGAAAGAAGCTACCGTAATAGTATGTAGTAGTAGTAAATGGGTGAACGACCTCGAGTAGAGAGAGAGAGACCGTAGTCAATCTAAACTCCCATGTTCCCTTCGCTGAGATTCTAAGTTCCCCGCAGGGAAGGAGGAACAGCGGAGAAAACATATATATGGAGAAAGTCCAGCGATGACGATTCCCAACGGCGGCCGAATATCGGAAGCCGAAGGAACGACCGAAGGACCAAGAGACCATTCCCCACAAAGTGCAACCGCGGTGGCCTGAGACTACGCGGTGACGTAGTCGTACACTACACACACAGCACAACACTGAAAAGGAAACTTACTAATTTCTATACTCAAATAAATACATAAACATAAAGAATGTTTACATATATATTAAGTATAAGAACAGTAAGTAATTAAGTAAAGACAAAACATTAATGGCTGCCAAGCGAGGGCGGGAGCAGACACGTCCGCCCACCACCCGAGCCAATAGCGAAGTGAATCAGTTCACCGGTGTGTGGGGGGAGGGGTAGCTAGCTACCCCTCCCCTACCCCCTCGCTAACTAGCGCGGGGGTAGTTAACCCTCGTTAAAAATCTAATGGCTCGCCATTTCAGCTACGCCGAAAGTAATACCCCATGTAAATAGCGTGGTTTGTATTTCAGTTACGGAACAAAGCTGATTTACCTGCCATTCATGGTCATTCTCGTCTACTAGTTTTAATCCTCATCCAAGCACTTGAGTATTCATAACTCTCACCACTCCATCAACATACATGTCAAACAACCACGGCGACATCACACATCCCTATCTCAGCCCCACTCTCACCGGAAACCAATTGCTCACTTCATTCCTATCCTAACACATGCTTTACTACCTTTGTAGAAACTTTTCACTGCTTGCAACAACCTTCCACCAACTCCATATAACCTCATCACATTCCACTTTCTTTCCCTATCAACTCTATCATACGCTTTCTCCAGATGCATAAACGCAACATACATCTCCTTACCTTTCGCTAAATATTTCTCGCATATCTGCCTAATTTTAAAAATCCAATTCATACAACTCCTACCTCTTCTAAAACCACCCTGTACTTCTAAGATTGCATTCTCTGTTTTATCCTTAATCCTATTAATCAGTACTCTACCATACACTTTTCCCACCACATTCAACAAACTAATACCCCTTGAATTACAATACTCATGCACATATCCCTTACCCTTATATAGTGGTACAATACACGCACAAACCCAATCTACTGGTACCATTGAGAACACAAAACACACATTAAACAATTTCACCAACCATTCAAGTACAGTCACACCCCCTTCCTTCAACATCTCAGCTCTCACACCATCCATACCAGATGCTTTTCCTACTCTCATTTCATCAAGTGCTCTCCTCACTTCCTCTCTTGTAATCTCTCTCTCATTCTTATTTCCCATCACCGGCACCTCAATACCTGCAACAGCAATTATATCTGGCTCCCTATTATCCTCAACATTCAGTAAACTTTCAAAATATTCCGCCCACCTTTTCCTTGCCTCCTCTCCTTTTAACAACCTTCCATTTCCCTCTTTCACTGTCTCTTCAATTCTTGAACCAGCCTTCCTTACTCTCTTCACTTCTTTCCAAAACTTTCTCTTATTCTCTTCATAAGAATGGCCCAATCCCTGACCCCACCTCAGGTCAGTTGCCCTCTTTGCCTCACTTACCTTGCGCTTTACTTACACATTTTTCTCTCTGTATCTTCCATACTTCTCTACACTATTACTCTGCAGCCATTCTTCAAAAGCCCTCTTTCTCTTCCACTTTTACTTTCACTCCATCATTCCACCATTCACTGCCCTTCCTCATGGTGCCTCCAACAAACTATAGTATTACACTATAGTATTACCGTGTAGGCACCTATTCAAGAGTGTAAAAAAATTATGCTGTATTTCTAAAATCTATTCCATGGAAAATTGCTAATGCTATGCAAAGCAAAACATCAGTACTGTACTGTATCATACATATCCTATTTTTAAAACAAAACAAGAAAAATCTTTATAAGAAAACATCAATACAACTTCTCCCCAGTCCATTCCAGACTTAGTTTGATAACAACATTGAAACTCTCATCATTATTGGAAGACATCCAATGGTAACTAATTGTTACAAATGGAGATTAGAATAGTATCACAACAATGTATAATTAGACAACTAACTCCAGTTTCATGGCTACTGGTCCAAAGATGATAGTACTGAATGAGTGACGGAAAGTGAAGCAGAATACCTGAAGACTGACAACCAAGGATCAAATTATAAGAGGGAGCAGTGAAATGTAAAGGACTAAGAAAGGCAGCTGAGACCAAATATACACAGCAAAGAATAATTAACAGTTTTCTTAATGTCACACACAATACACTTGCCTAGAGAGCAAGTTGTGAGGATTTTGGATGTTTCAAAGATTTTTTAGTCTATCTGTGGAGACTACATTTGCTCTTGGGTAGAGGAAATTTAGTTTAAACATTCATTTGTTTACCATGTTACAGTTCACTACATCCACCGGAAGTTGAGAGAGAGAGAGAGAGAGAGAGAGAGAGAGAGAGAGAGAGAGAGAGAGAGAGAGAGAGAGAGAGAGAGAGAGAGAGAGCGCTAGCTGTTCGCATACAATATGAATTGCCAGTCAACATTTTAAATACAGAACACAATTTTACCTTTAATAACAAAGTATACCTCTATCACTACTTTTCATGCTTTGTCCCGTAGGGGAGAGCAATCTAACACTCTTCTAGTTGGAAAGGGAAAGGGGAAATAGACTTCCAGTCCCACAGGGATTCAGGAAGTGTGGAAAAAATGAGAATTTCAAAGCTTTGTAGCAGAGCTAGAGAAGTCATGAACTGTAAAGAGTAATTCATACATAAATGATCACCAAAGATTAAATGGGAGATGAGATGACAATATGATTGCCTGAGAGGAAGGACTACTTCATTTCACTCAGCACAAACCAGAAATCACCAAAGTTTTTGTAATCGCAGAAGTACCCAGCAATGAATGAAAATAAAAATGAACCACCACATCACAGCCTAAATGTAAATCAAAAGAGGGCATATGAGATACAAGAGATATAAACTAAAGATAAGTTTACATATTTACCTACCTCAGCACTGGCTCTTGAATTAAATCAAATCTAGCCTTTAAATTTTCTAATGTCTTATGGAGATGAATAAGTATTGATACCTTTTCTTCATCAACCTCATCTTCGCCTCCTAACCTTTCAGTGGCTTCGATTTCTTTCTGAACAACGTTAGCAATTTTGACCAACTGACGAAGTTCAGAGGCCACGGATGATGGTATACGTCCTGTCTCGATGTCTCGATATCTGGAAAAACAAATTTTTTTACATCAAATGATCAATTATTTACTCGATCATACATAACCATCAAAGGCATGGATATATGACAAGAAGAATTCAAGCTTCTTCACTATTCACTATCATCAGCAAGAAGTCCACATTCTTCAGTAACAAGCTGAAATATCATTAATATATCTATCTAGTTTCCAAATAATGAAAAGGTTCAAGAAGTCCTGATCACAGATTCATGGGTTACTGGTGATTACAATCAAAAGGCTAAAGCCATATGTTAATAAGTAACAACCCAAAAAAGTACTCCCTCAGCCTTATTCAAATGCTAATGTCTGTGATATGAATATTTCAGGGAGGATATTCATAAGTGTTCAGGTAGAAACATCACCTCTTCCAGTGCATGATTTAAAATTTATAGATTATAATGTTTTGCACAAAATTTCTATAGTACTGATAAAACCAGATTCTTTGACATCACCTTAATCACCTATAGATTGAATACAGTCCAGGTAAAATCATCAAAAGACCACAATGGATGGGTCAGAAAAAATTATATCCTTATTTAATCTCGGCTAAATCCTGTGGATTAAGCAGTAACTAACCCACTATGAGGGTGTTAGGCATAGCATCTTTATAGGGTGACCCAAGTGCAATCTTAGCCATTGACATCTCGACTCTCACTTGTTGGGTCCAAGCACTACACCCTGGTACATTATCTCGACTGATGGGCTAAGCTAAGTGAGTGGTCTAACTGCTTTGCGGATTAGTCTCTTGAGATAAAGGCTTTGGATGCTTCCAAGTGAATGAAGCATGCACTTTACACAAGGGCCAGGATATTTACTTTGTTACTCTTTTAACATCGGATAGCTCGGTCAAGTATGCGGGATTAGATTTTTGCCCAAAAGCGTTCCTCTCACCTTTTTACTTTTGCTGGGAGAGTACTTTATACATTTAGGGAACACTGAATGTTGTCCTTGGTTATTAAGGGTTACTTCAAGTCAAGTTCATTATCTAAAAGTAGAAGCCATTAACTAGAAATTACTGACAACATTGCTTTACATTAGAGTGAATAGAGGTGTGCTGAATGCACAGATCAAATAGTGAGACTAGCTTGGGAGGGACTAAACTAAAGGCAACTTTATATGGACGAATATTGCAAGGCTGACAGAGATTGTAAGATTCAGGAGGAAGATGGTGTCAACATTGTTAACTTTCATTTCATTCGGGATGAAATGCAGGGATTTTAAGGCAAGAAGTGATAGCAGTGGTAACATATAACATAAAGACTGAGAATTATCATTTCAATTGAAGACTAGCTTGAAAAATTCTTTTGGAATCCCAGAAAAAGCTTAAAACAGATTATGAAATTATTCAAATAGATGCCAGCAAGAGTTGAAAATTTCTTTGGAAAAGGAAAACACGCTTCCCTGGAAGTCTCCCATTTTATCTCCACCTTAGTTGAGCCACTAGCTTTCCTTCCATCAGCTTTCTACAACAAAACCTTTAGCTTCCAGCTTTTCAACTGTGAGAAAACTTGAAAAGTGTGCATACTATCTTTACAAAGCTAAACAAATTATTAGGATAAGCTAACAACTGAGCACAAATTGGATACTTACAGTGCGAGTCTTCTTGTAACGAGGTGTTCATCATAGCAACAGCTTTCTTCCTCCAGGTCCCAAGCTTGCCATATGTGATTATAAAAGAACCTGGAATGTTATCAAGGTTCTTTTAACTAAAGCTTAATACCATATGATTCTTATAGAAGTGTAAAGTATGTAAAATAGACTGATAAAATAAAATTTCAAGTGATTATTTTTGATGAAAAATCTCAAGTGTATAATGATTGAAATACATTACAGGGTCCAAAGATAACTATGATTTTAACAAATAATTTTATTCTCCATATGCTTATGACAATTATAAAAAACTCTAGCAATACAGTTAAAAAAGATGTCAGCTAAACAGGGTAGTCTCGAACTTTCTTATGAGCATATCTTCAAATGATATGAAAAATGAAACCTGACAGCTTCAAATTTGAACTATATAACAATGTGGTAAATTTTACCCAAAACTAGGACAACATTGAATAAAATATTTTAGAAAAATGTTTGTATAACCAATCCTCACTGACTGATAGTGGCTGTTATACAGTTAGACCTCTTTTTTGAAAGGGTTAGGTAATAGAGACAGGTGCAAAAAGAAAAAATTTGCAAATGCCTGTTTCCCTAGGGTGGGATAACAGCTAACCTAACAAGTAACTGCCCCTTGCTTACAAGTGGTTGATTAACACACTAAGTACTACCTGATATTGTTTTTATTTGGTTTTTACCAGTTTATAATCAAATGTACAGTGTAGAGTACATGTGCATACATGTAGACTACATACTGGACCCAGTAAGGCTACAGTACAATATTTGTACTAGAGTAAACTATAATTTTACCAAGTAGTCCTCATACCCTTACTGTACAGTACACTATAACGGAACACTGTTGTTCCTTTCTAGAAATACTGTAATATAACACTCGCAGACACTATAGTGTACAGTATATTAATGTAATATATGTACAGTAATATCAATACATTACAGCATAACTGTACTGTAAGCGTTTGACAACCCACCACACACGTAGCCAACATACATTTAAAGTAAATAGATACTATACATACTGTAGTTTATAAGAAAACTTGTACAGGTGTAACACCCTTTACTGTTCTGTACTGTAAAATATTAAAACAATTCAAGATTAACTAGAGTGTCTACATTTTATACAACAACCACTAACCACTTTTTTATAAAGTTCTACGCAGTTTTCTTGACGCATGGAGCAACTCCTTATGCGTCGTCTCTTGCACGATACATCTACAGTACAGTAACCCAGTAATAATATTTATTCCATCTTCTACTTCAATGGATTAGAAAATTAAAAGATAATAATAAAACTATCATTAGTAACATAATAATCATTGCGTAAACGCAGTCACAATACCAACCTAACAATCAACGTTTTGATTACATGCAAATACGAATAAAAAGGAGTATCGTTTATACAATTTCTAAATTTATTAAAAAAAATCTTCATAATGAATATTAAATTAATACCAATATATTATAGGGTATCATAGTTTTCATACTGTTTGTTTATAGCAATTATTATTGGTTGTGTGCACACACACATACACACACATAATCACTCAAGCATACCTATCGATCGTATAAATGTAAACAACAGAAAAGATTATAATTTGCTGTTTTTATTTACAAATACGATACTAAAATGTGAATATTACATGAATTATTATTGAATAAAGTTAAGTGAAACACCAGTTTAATCAAACTCCACTTTATTTCAAATACTGTATAGCTGTAAATTTTTAACACAGTAAATGGATACACAGTGTACAGCGAGAGCTGAGACGAGCTGGGTGGAGGGAGAGGGAAGTGGCGCGACGCAAGCCCAGTGCAAAGGAGCAAGGGCTATTTGATAACACACAGCGAGATTTTTTATTGCAAAAAGGATATTATTTGTTTAATAGGCATTGCTTTACTCTGTGTCGTATGTAAGTGAAATCGCAAAGGATGAACTCACGTAAAACAAGGGCTGACTGTAATTAAAAAAGACAGGGGGCTGCCCTAAACAGAAAAGCAGCCAATAATCCCCTCTAGACAACATGGCATTAAACAAAAACAAGTCAAAACTTTTGTAGCCTAACAATATCAAAGTACATAATCATTTCCAACAATTTCTTCATACAAGAAAATTGTCTTGGAATATATCAAAATGATATGGGTCATATAATGCCGAATTTGATTGTAAGTTTCAAAGTAACTACAATACAGTGATGCCTCAGGATACGAAATAAATCCGTTCAGGATGCGGTTTCGTATCCTGATATTTTCGTATCCTGAGTCGCGTTTTACATGTAAATAGCCTAATCCGTTCCAAGCCTTATAAAAAGTCACCTTTTCTTTCATAAACATGCTAAACTGTAGTAATAAACATGCAATGCAGCCATTTCTATCATTCAATAATTAACACAACCGTTAAAAACAGCCTAATCCATTCCAGAAACCACTATGAGATTATTCAATAATGTAGTTATAGCCAAGTTATCCCCCCCAAGCCCAAAGAAAACGGTCCGTTTTCTTTACTACTGTATAAAAGTTACGGTACTGTATGTACGTAAAGCATTTAGATCAGTGAAGGTGTATTGTTACCTGTACGTACACCTAAATTAATGATTGATACCTGTACACTCTGAAAAAAAGGTTACAGTTAATTAGTGTAACAAAAAAGTTGAAACTTACCTTTTGATTGAGACGATGTCCGATAGCTAAGTCGCGGCAGAGGAGGATGGCATAAGGCAGAAAACGTAACAAGTGACAGACTACGTACAGTAATTTACACACTTAAACACATTAACACTTAAACTTTACGAAATAAAAAAATGGCAGAAATAATTAACATTTAACATTACGTATGGAAAACTATAAAAATGAAAGAAAAAATTACTTTAACACTTAACGGTAACATAAAACCTAAAATTGAATTTTTTTTTTTTTTTTGCTTTTTTATAACTTTACGTTTTTCTTATTTTCTAAATCTCTTCTACTTCTTCATCACTTTCTTTTTTCTGTTTCTTTTCTTTACTTTCACCTTCTAATTCTTCATCCCTTCCTCTTTTCTGTTTCTTTTCTTCACTTTCACCTTTGTCTTGGCCTACTAATACTGCTGGCCTCTTTAATAAGAAACTATCCATTGAAGCTTGTTTCTGCCTACTTTTCAACACATTTCTAAAATGCGTTAGGCAAACGTCATTGCAGTGTTGAAGCACACGGTTGGTATAAACTTTTTCTGGATGTTCCTTTTCGACGTAGTCTGCCATTTTATGGAAACATGCAAGAATTTCCTTGATGTCTGCCGTTTTCAAAGGTGCAACATCCTCCTCATCACCGCTAGAGAGCTGCTCTTTAAAATCACTCACTTGCATCGTCTCCAACTCCTTCAAGTCGTCCGTCGTCAACTCCTCATGGTGCTCCTCGATAAGTTCATCGATATCTTCCGCGCTAACTTCCAGCCCCATGGACGTACCAAGATGTACGATGTCAGCCACCTCAGACTGCTGAATTGGTTCAGGATCGTCAACGATCTCGGCTTCTCCTCCAGGCTTCCCGAACCCCTCGAAGTCTCGTGCAGAGACAGCATCAGGCCACAGCTTCCTCCAAGATGAGTTTAGGGTAAGCCTCGAAACTTCCTGCCAAGCGAGATCGATGAGTTTGAGGCATATCACGATGTTGAAGTGATCTTTCCAAAATTCACGCAGAGTGAGGTTTGTACTCTCTGTGACTTGGAAACATCTCTTGAAGAGATGCTTCGTGTACAATTTTTTAAAATTAGAAATAACTTGCTGGTCCATGGGCTGGAGGAGAGGGGTGGTGTTAGGCGGTAGATACAGGACCTTTATGAAGGAATACTCGGCCAGAAGATATTCCTCGAGGCCAGGAGGGTGAGCTGGAGCATTGTCCAACACCAGCAGACATTTCATAGGGAGGCGCTTTTCTTCCAAATATTTTCGGACAGTCGGACCGAAGCAGACATTCACCCAATCAATGAACAGTTGCCGCGTTACCCAGGCTTTTGCATTCGCCTTCCACATCACGGGAAGGTTCTCCTTAATGACTTTGAAGGCTCGGGGATTTTCTGAATGGTACACCAGCAGGGGCTTTATCTTGCAGTCCCCAATGGCGTTTGCACAAAAAGCAAGGGTAAGCCTGTCCTTCATAGGCTTATGTCCGGGTAGCCTCTTCTCCTCCGCCGTGATGAATGTCCGACGAGGCATTTTCTTCCAGAAAAGCCCAGTTTCGTCGCAATTGAAAACTTGCTGCGAACTGTAGCCTTCCTGCAGAGTCAACTCGTCGAACGTTTTAACAAAGGCTTCGGCGGCCTTCGTGTCCGAGCTGGCTGCCTCCCCATGCCGTACCACTGAATGGGTGCCAGTCCTTTTCTTGAACTTCTCGAACCACCCACGAGAAGCCTTGAACTCTTGGGGTTCCTGCTGGGATGTTCCTTCTCCTGCTCCTTCTTCGGCCTGAGCACGCACGAGATCACCGAAAATGGCGGAGGCCTTCTGGCAAATTGTAGTCTCAGTGATGGTGTCTCCTGAGATCTCTTTGTCCTTGATCCACACAAGAAGCAGCCTCTCCATCTCGTCATGCACGTGCGTTCTCTTGTTGGAGAAAATAGTGACGCCCTTAGAAGGTGTTGCTGCTTTGATGGCCGCCTTCTGCTTCAGGATGGTGCCTATCGTAGACGGATTCCGGCCATACTCCTTGGCGATCGCACTTAAACGCATGCCAGACTCGTACTTTTTAACGATTTCAAGTTTCGTCTCCATCGAGAGCATCGTCTTCTTCTTTCCTTCGCCAACATTCTTGGGACCCATGCCTACAGTAATACGTAATATAATACACTACGTAACGTTATATACAGTCTATGTATAGTAAACACTAATACAGTACAGTGCACAGTAACGAATGTTTATTAACGATAACACGTGGCGTACGAATGTACTGTATATTAACACTAAGTCAAACAAGCGAAAGCACACAATGTCTGGTAACGATACCGCGGTCGGAACGAAAAGAGAGAGAGAGAGATGAACGCCCGTGCGTAGGCAAGCTGGGATAGTTGCCGATCAATAGGAAAGCAGGATCTTATGACGTCAGCTAGCGTCTGAGTAGGGAGATAACCAATGGGTGAGCGGGAGGCTGTAAGTGAGTCTACCCAAGTTCAAAGTCAGGCGGCGCGCGCTTTTTAAAATTACTCTCGGCGAAGAGTTGGGATCTCGTAAGGTTTTCGTATCCTGAAATTTTATCCATATCCTGGGGCATAAAAATCTTCGAATCACTTTTCGCATCCTGAATTTTTCGTAAGCAGAAACTTTCGTATCCAGAGGTATCACTGTACACACATATACCAAGGCACTTCCCCCAATTTTGAGGGGTAGCCAACATCAAACAAATGAAAACAAACAGGACCTTCCCTCTCGTTGCTCCTGCCTGCCTGATGAGGGACTCAACCGAGTTTGGCTGGTACTGCTAGGGTGCCACAGCCCCCCTCCCCAGTTATCCACCACAGATGAAGCTTCATAACGCTGAATCCCCTACTGCTCCTACCTCCCCGGCAACCGGAGTAAGCAGCAGGGCCTACTGGAACTGCGTCACAATCGCTCGCCATTCATTCCTATTTCTGGCATGCTCTCTTGCCTCTCTCACATCTATCCTCCTATCACCCAGAGCTTTCGTCACTCCATTCATCCACCCAAACCTTGGCCTTCCTCTTGTACTCCTCCCATCAACTCTTGCATTCATCACGTTCTTCAGCAGACAGCCATTTTCCATTCTCTCAACATGGCCAAACCACCTCAACACATTCACATCCACTCTAGCTGCTAAATCATTTCTTACACCCGTTCTCAGCCTCTCAACTTCGTTCCTAACCTTACCTACTCGAGATACACCAGCCATACTCCTCAGACACTTCATCTCAAACACATTCAATTTCTGTCTCTCCGTCACTTTCATTCCCCACAACTCCAATCAATACATCACTCATACATCACAGTTGGTACAATCACTTTCTCATACAAAACTCTTTTTACATTCATGCCCAACCCTCTATTCTTTACCACTCCCTTCACTGTTCCCCAACACCTTGCATCCTTCACTCACTCTCTTATGTACATCTGCTTTCACTCCACCATTTGCTGTAACAACAGAACTTAAGAACTGATCCCCCTCCTCAAGTGACTCTCCATTCAACATGACATTCAACCTCGCACCACCTTCCCTTCTCGTACATCTCATAACCTTACTCCTACTCACATTAACTCTCAACTTCCTTCTCTCACATACCCTTCCAAAGTCTGTCACTAATCGGCCAAGCTTCTCTTCCGCGTCTGCAACTAGTACAGTTTCATCCACAAACAGCAACTGATTTACCTCCCATTCATGATCATTCTCGTCTACCAGTTTCAATCCTCGTTCAAACACTCGAGAATTCACCTCTCTCACCACTCCAACATTCAAGTTAAACAACCATGACGACATCACACATCCCTGTCTCAGCCCCACTCTCACCAGAAACCAATCGCTTACTTCATTTCCTATCCTAACACACACTTTACTACCTTTGTAAGAACTTTTCACTGATTGCAACAACCTTCCACCAATTCCATACAGCCTCATCACATTCCACATCGCCTTCCTATCAACTATCATACGCTTTCTCTAGATCCATAAACGCAACATACACATCCTTACCTTTTGCTAAATATTTCTCGCATATCTGCCTAACTGTAAAAATCTGATTCATACATCTCCTAAAAATACCCTGTACTTCTATGATTGCATTCTCTGTTTTATCCTTAATCCTGTTAATCAGTACTCTACCATACACTTTTCTAACCACACTCAACAAACTAATACCCCTTGAATTACAACACTCATGCACATCTCCCTTACCCTTATATAGTGGTACAATACATGCACAAACCCAATCTACTGGTACCAATGACAACACAAAACATATTAAACAATTTCACCAACTACTCAAGTACAGTCACACCCCCTTCCTTCAACAACTCAAGTTTTCACATCATCCATACCAGGTGCTTTTCATACTCTCGTTTCATCTAGTGCTCTCCTCACTCCCTCTTTTGTAATCTCTCTCTCATTCTCATCTCCCATCACTGGCACTTTAACACCTGCAACAGCAATTATATCTGCCTCCCTATTATCCCGAACATTCAGTAAACTTTAAAAATATTGCACCCACGTTTTCCTTGCCTCCGCTCCTTTCATTAACCTTCCATTTCCATCTAACACTGTCTCTTCAATTCTTGAACCAGCCCTCCTTATTCTCTTCACTTCTTTCCAAAGCTACTTCTTATTCTCTTCACATGAACGACCTAATCCCTGACCCCACCTCAGGTCAGCCACCCTCTTTGCCTCAGCTACCCTGCGTTTTACTTCCACACTTTTCTCTCTATATCTTTCATACTTCTCTACACTATTACTCTACAGCCATTCTTCAATACAATACAAAATAATTATAATAAGAATGTAGAAATAACAATAAGAAGAATAACTACAGTACCATTTTTTTTCTAGTTTATTTGGATTGTAATATGGTGACAAGACATACATACAGTATTAAAAGTTATAGAAATAAAAATAAAGGGATTCTAAGGTAGTAACCTACACTATGTACCAGCAAGTGGTCGAGCACGAAATAAATAAATAAGTTTTAATGATCTCACCTTACTTGTTCAACGACCTCTGCAGTTGATGCGATGTCTATGGCTTCATTTTCTTGGACTGCTAGGGGGTAAAGCTGCAGCAATGGAACTGTAAACTAACAGAGAAATGGATAATCCAATTAGACTCCATAAAAGATGGAAAGAATACAGTACTGTAATGTCATATTCTTTAGCATGTGTATATGTTATTATTACAATTACAGTGAAGAAACAACTATATACATTCAGATACACAACATTGAATTACTGAAATAGTTTCCACATGATGTTTAAATATAATTCAGTCTCCAAGAAAATGAACGACAATAATTCTGTCTTTGAAATCCTACAATAAATTACGCAGTGGTGCTTGGCATAAATATACCAAGTACAGTATCATTAAGCAGGGCATAGACAATTAGCAAGGTCAAGAAAATCTTATAACAAAGCACCCTACTGAAGACATAGATTAGACTGCATTTCTTTCAGAAAGACTACAAAATGTAGAATAGTGGACAGAACTCAAGACATATCAGTCTGGTAAAAGGAAAATCTAACAAATGCAGTGTAATGATGACAAGTTAAGAAGTAAAAATAAAGTTAATTGCAAGAGAAAATAAATGCATTTCCAAGTCTAATATCCATTGAAACAAAATGTAATGCCAATGGATTAAAAGAAAATGAGTACTGTATAATAGGACATAAAACAGCAAATCTGACTACGTCGAAAGGCTACGTCCACGCAACCAAACATTGTTCGGTGAAGTTCATTTCTCATCGAACCATGTTCGGTAAGTCTTTATGCTTGCGTCCAAACGATGGCAGTTTAGCAGTGAAAGCCTGCGATGGCAGCAAGAGTGATTGGTGTACAAGCAACGAGAAAATGAAAAATCACACACAAAAAGAAAATACTTTTGTGCATTGATACTGCTGTGTGCTAGAAAGAAAGGAAGAAGAAAATTTGGTTCAAATAGTGTTTGCAAAGGAAACGGAATTTGGGAAGTAGTTAAAATACTACAGAAGTTGTAAAGTGAATCAGAACTAAGTTTCATAAATTACATGAGAATGGATCCAAATATGTATTAGAACTTTATCTAGAAACTGGGATGACAAAAATGGAGGAAAATCTGGATTCAGGGCATGATCTATGACTCTGCAAATCCATTCAGAAATGGTGTTTTTGTTAATTCTCCTCTTGTTCCTTCCTGTGCTCATGAGAAGTGTGGGCACTCGGGGGTGGGCTGCTGCTGTTCTCTTGAGGTAGAGCCTCAAACTTCTTACTGGGCAAGTAAACAGATGATCTGGGTCGTCTGTTACGGAGCGGAGAGACTTTATCAGGAAGGAGTGAAATCTAAGATATGACACCCCGGGATTCTGAGTCTAGGCAACAAACTCAGGGACGAAGCATAATGTTACCTCTCCAAACCCCTTGAGTGGGCGATGTCATATGTGAGACCGTGAAGTTCATAGACTCATTTGGCCAAAGCCAAGGTGAGCAGGAACACCGTCTTCCAAGTCAGGTGGCGATTTGTTGCCTGGCCTAATGGTTTGTAAGGAGGTTTCTTTAGAGACCAGAGAACTCGAACCATATTCCAAGGGGGAGGTCTCACTTCCGACTGAGGACAGGTGAGTTCGTAGCTCCGTATGAGTAAGAAAAGTTCTAGGGATGAGGAGATGTTCATTCCATTCAGTTTGAATGTGAGGCTCAAAGCAGAGCGATAGCCTTTTACTGCCAAAACTGAAAGGCACATTTCCTTTCGCAAATACACGAAGAACTCGGCTATTGCTGGAATAGTGGCATCGAGTTGATAGATACCCCTTCCACAACACCAACCACAAAAGAGATTCCACTTTGCCTGGTAGACTGTTGCTAATGACTTCTTTAGATATCCACACATCATTTTCGCAACTTGCTGCTAAAATCCTCTCTGAGAGAGGAGATGCTAGATAGTCTTCAGGAGTGACGTCGTAGCGAAGCTACGGCTTTGTAGGTGTTGACGTGTGGTTGTCTGAGTAGATTGTGTCATGGAGGGAGTTCTCTTGGAGCTGCAGAAGGTCCTAGGAACATTCCGCATGATGCCATAGCGGAGCTATGAGGGTCACTGAGAGGGTGACCGATGTTCTGTACCCTTCTCATCAGATAGAACAGGGGGAAAGGCGTAAACGTCGATGTTGTCCCACTATTATTGGAATGCATCTTGACAGAAAGCCTTGGGGTCTGGGACTGGGGAGCAGTACATCCAGAACCTGATGTTCAGGGCTGTCCCAAATAGCTCCACAGTCGGAAAATCTAACAAAGTCAGGACTATGTTGGCTACTAGATGATCCAAAGACCATTCGGTCAATTGGTACTCACTATCCGAGATGCTCGGCTCAAACTGTCGGCAAACATTCCTCTTGCCTTGAATGATAGCAGTACCGAGTGGACCATGGGCCATCTCAGCAAGTCTACTGATAGATGGGATGGGGGTTGCGGAAAAGTACCTCCTTGTTTGTTGATGTAAACCACCACTGTGGTGTTGTTGCTCATCGCCACCAATGAGTGGCCCGCCAGGAACTGATGGAACTGTTTTAGAGCCACAAAGACGGCCTACACCTCCAAGAGTTTTATGTGGAGGTACTTTTCGGCCTCTACCAAAGGCCTAAGGTCGTGTGGTGCAGTATTAGGGCCGTCCACCCTTCTTTTGATGCATCTGAAAACACCATAAAATCCGGGGGAGAACAAGAAGATATAAGCCCCTCTGCAGGTTCTCGTTTGCCAGCCACCACTCAAGGTACGTCCGTTCCTCTGGTCCCATGGGGGATCAGAATATCTGGGGACTTCAGTCGACACTGGAGGGGTTGAATCCTGAGGTGGCCGTTGTGAACTAGACAGGCCAAGGATGATAGATGTCCGAGGAGACATAGCTGCTACTAGGTTAGGAGTTCTTCTCGTATGAGAAAAGGTCTTGCGACCTTTCTCAGCCTTATTATCCTGTCGTCTGATGGGGAGGCTTTGTGGAGATTGGTGTCTAAAATCATTCCCAGATATACAAGTCTCTGAGTGGAAAGCAGGGTGGACTTCTCGAGGTTTGCCATGCTCTCCAGATCTTGGAAAAGCCTCACAAGTTTGTCTCGGTGCTGAAGAAGGGTTGCCACCGAGTCTCCTAGGATCAGCCAGTCGTCCAGATAACGGAGATGGATGCCGATCCTGTGAGCCCAGGATGATACTAGGGCAAAAACACTGGTCAAGACTTGAAGTGCTGTAGAAAGACCGAAGCACAGTACCCTGAACTGGTATTTTTCGTTTTGTCTAGGCTGAATCTTAGATACTTCCTTGAAGACGGATGGATTGGGATCTGGAAGTATGCGTCCTTTAGGTCCAGTGTGCACATTAAGTCCTGTGATCTTACCGCTTGTCTGAACGTGTCTACCGTCTCCATGCTGACCAAAATCTGTTTGACAAACTTGTTCAGAGCCGAGAGGTCAATGACTGGTCTCCAGCCTCCAGATGCCTTTTTCACAAGAAAAAAGTTGACTGAAGAAGACAAGGGAGTCGTTGAGGACCTCCTGGAGAGCGTCCTTTTCCAACATGGTCTGGACTTATGCCCAAAGGGGTAGCTCCTTTGCTAATCCCATCGCAAAGGAGTCTATAGTCACTGGATTCTTGATCAGGGGAGGGAAAGATGACAATAACCTGAATGAATCACGGAGACTGTCCATGGATTGGCTGCGAGTTGCTTCCACCTGTAATAGCAACTTTGCAGGAACCTCCTCAGGTGGACGAGCAGGAGGATCGCTTATCCTAGCGATCGTTGACGAACCGGTAAGGGCTGAAGTATCAGCGAATGCCGATGTGAAGACGATGATTAACGCATTGCATGGCGTTGGTGCAGCACCAATTCTTGACCTGTGGGCAAGCGCTGATGTGGCGAACGCTGGTATAGGAGACTTCTGACGCAGCGAATGCCAACGCTTAGGTGAAAAAACTGACGTGCACTTACTGCAGAAACCTCTGTAGGCGATCTACGAGAGATTGGGCGGTGGACAGCCGGAACACAGCCGGGCGAAAGCCGTTTCAACGTGACGCGTTGCTTTGGGGAACGGTAGTGAAGAGTAGCAGCCTGATGAGTTGGGGAGCGACACCTTGGCAGGCGATGGTTGACAGACGAACGATGAATAGGGTCATCGTGACGAGCAGGCGATTGACAAGTAGGCGAATGACGAGCAGTAGGATGTCGGGAACCAGAGAATGAACAGGAAATGGATGAGCACGAGGTTGCCGAGCAGCTGGACGATGGTCAGGCGATCGGATGTGTCCTTCAGAAGGACGAACATACTCCGAAGGGGGCCTCAGGCGGGGAGTCCTGAACTTGAGTTCGAGGATTAACAGCCGAGTCAGCAGGAGAAGGTTGGGAGGCAGGCGAAGGTCGGGAACTAGGAGAGGTAGGACGAGAAAGTTCCTCCTAAGAGGAGGGCAGCATGGACAAAGCTGACAAGCTAAAGAGGCATCTCTTCATCGATGGTGAAGAGGCACCTCTAAGGCAAAGAGGAGGGCATACCTTAAACTTATAATCTGATATGATAAGATTATGCAAAAAGGAATACAGTGAGCCCTCGCTACTTCGCGGTTCGACCATCGCGGATTCACCACTTCGCGGGTTTTTTTCATAACCCATATATATAAACATATCGCGGATTTTCCGGAAATTTCGAAAATACCGCGATATCTGAAGACCCCAAATACGATATTTCGTTACCTGTAATTCCATTAATACTGTAATTAGTAATATCTGCTCTAATTGATTGTTCATTGTATTACATATGACATATAATTCAGTACAGAAAGAAATAAAACACAAAAAGAGAATGTGATCATACGATAATTCAGTACTGTATACAGTACGTAGTAAAATTAAATCGAACATGAAACGCAAATCAGATGCAGTCATACCATATTAGAATGGTGTACCAACCATGTGGCACACAATTGTACATAATTATTTTGTATATATTATGCTTGTATCTGCGCTCTTCCCTCGCACTAAAAAGAACCTGAATGATCATGTCTCCGTTTTGCTCTGTAACATTGTCTGTCTCTCGAACAGGTCATGTCCTGTTGCCTTGAGGTTTTGTATATAAAGAAGAGTGTTCCTTAATAAACTCAGTTGATTGCATCCTGCCTTTGAGTTCACGACTCCTCTCTCGGCCCGTCACATTGGTGACCCCGCAAGTCGACTCGCTCCCACTGCCTTCCACCCCCCCCTCCCTCGCCCCTCCATCGTTGGTACTATGACGGAGACAGACTACTACAGCAGTTGGCGCCGCCCCATTGAAACTTTCACCGTTCGCCACCGGAGAAGCGTTTGCTTCGTTTCAGCGCTCAGAAGTCCAGTTTCTTATCGGGCGTGACTCGCTCAACCACCAAAGCGGATTATGTTCTTGCGGCGATACCCGAGGACACCTTCCCAGAAATATCCGACTGGCTTTGTGAACAAGGAGACACCCCAATAGCGTATGAAGCCCTCAAAACATACCTTCTGCAGCAGTACTCGCCGTCACCAGCCGCCCGTATAGCAAAGCTTTTTCAGCTCTCGCAACAACCGTTGGGGGACCAAAGGGCTTCTCTTGCCCTCAGGGAAATGACCAGTATCGTTCGCCTTCAACCTGCCGCAGACGGCCCTCCTCGTGAGGTGAACCTACTTCATGTCCTTTGGATACGCCGTTTACCCGAACCTGTACGCGCTGCCATACCCGATGTCGATAGTTTACCCATAAAGGACTTGATGACCAAAGCCGACGCCCTTATGGACAGTCACTTCAAGACCTCCATCAATGCCTCCACCCTTGACGACAAGGATGCCAATTCAACGTCAACCGAAGCCGACATGAATGCCGTAGGACATACACGCCTACCCCGTGACGTGCCGAAGCGGCGACAAAGCCGCCCACCACCCACCAATCGCTCGCGCCCCAACGAACGACTTCTACAGCCAGTTACTACCTCCCATCCGCCGCAGTTTTGCTACTACCACTCCAGATTCGGGGCAACCGCAAAGAAATGTGCCAAG
The DNA here is from genome assembly GCF_036898095.1 of Palaemon carinicauda. Classification (NCBI taxonomy): domain Eukaryota; kingdom Metazoa; phylum Arthropoda; class Malacostraca; order Decapoda; family Palaemonidae; genus Palaemon; species Palaemon carinicauda. Next base: position 112,121,454 of record NC_090734.1, on the reverse strand, counting down.
GATTGTCAGTGGCCAAAAAATGTCTAAGTAGGCCATCGCTTGTGGCGGTGGCCTCCCATGTTTCTAATCTTTTCTTTTTACATGATGCAGGAACGGGCGTGCAATTTTTGGTAGACACGGGTGCTTGTCGTTCTCTTTTGCCAAGGAAACTCTTCAAGGCACGACGTAGTCTGTCTACATCTGCCGACGTCCGCTTGGTAGCTGCCAACGGATCTGCGATACCCACCTACGGTTACGAGAACCTCACATTATTGTTCGGAAACGGTAAATTCAATTGGAAGTTTCTCGTTGCTGACGTCACAATGCCAATCCTCGGTGCGGATTTCCTCTCTCATTTCCACCTTCTGGTCGATGTCACCCACCGACGATTGGTCAACGCAGACTCGTACTTGTCGACACCTCTTCAACCCGCCCCCTCTAACCTCGCTCTCCACATCAGCGCACCCACGGATGCCTACGCCCACCTCCTCACGTCGTACCCGGAAGTTTTCCGTCCAGAACTTCGCCAAACGCCCACGGTTCCTGCCAAGCACGGTATTTATCACCATATCAAGACGACGGGACCCCCAGTCTTCGCAAAATTCAGACGTATGGCACCGGAACGATTGGCAGCCGCCAAACAGACGTTCGCCGAAATGGAGAAAATGGGCCTTTGCCAAAAGGCCTCCAGCCCATGGTCGTCACCCTTACACATCGTTCTGAAGAAAGACGGCTCCCTCCGTCCGTGCGGGGATTACAGGCGCCTGAACATGCAAACAGAACCGGATCACTACCCCCTCCCAAACATTGCCGATGTGACCTCCTACCTGCACAAAGCGAAGGTTTTCTCTACGCTCGACCTCCTGAAGGGGTATTATCAGGTGCCTATGAACCCAGAAGACATTCCCAAGACCGCCATCACCACTCCGTTTGGTACATACACCATCAATTACTCATGTTTTGGCCTTCGTAATGCTGGGGCAACGTTTCAACGTCTCATGGATGGCATCTTAGGGGACCTCCCTTTCTGTGTATGTTATGTGGACGACAAACTTGTGTTCTCCTCCTCAAAAGAGGAACACCTCCGTCACCTGCGCATCGTGCTCGACCGCCTGCAACAAAACGGCCTTGTAGTCCGGTACGACAAGTGTACCTTTGGTGCCAACGAAGTGTCGTTCTTAGGGCACCGTATCACTCCTGAAGGAGTCCATCCCCTCCCTAAGAAGGTAGCAGCCGTTCAGAACTTCCCCGCGCCCTCGACCGTCAAAGCTCTGCAGGAATTCTTGGGCATGATCAACTATTATCACCGTTTTCTGCCAGCCATTTCCGCCACTCTTGCTCCCCTCTACGCCTCCCTCAAGGGCAAGCCAAAGGACCTGAAGTGGGGTCCCCTTCAAGAAGCAGCCTTCTGCAATGCAAAGAAGGCCCTATCAACTGCTGCGGCTCTCACTTTTCCTATCCCACACGCCCCTCTCCTTCTCTCCACCGATGCCAGCGACATCGCTATTGGTGCAGTACCCGAGCAGGTGGTCAAAGGCTCGCCCCGCCCATTGGCCTTCTTCAGCAGAAAACTGTCCAAGGCAGAATCGGGTTATTGTACCTTCGATCGAGAATTGCTGGCGGTGCACTTGGCTGTCCGTCACTTTCGCCATTTCTTAGAAGGTACGCCCTTCGTCATTCGCACAGACCACATGCCTCTGGTGCACGCCTTCACTCGACAGTCTGACGCCTGGTCCGCTCATCAACGCCGACATCTCTCCGCCGTGGCTGAATACAATTGCACCCTCCAATACGTCCCTCGGAAAATGAATCCCATTGCCGATGCCCTGTCAAGAAACACGTTGGCTGCCGTTCAACTGGGATTGGATTGCAACGCCCTGGCTGAAGCCCAACAACAGGATCCAGAGTATCAAGCTTGTAGGACATCCTGCACGTCCCTCCGTTGGGAAGATTTTCCCCTCGAAGACTCCAACACCACCCTCCTCTGTGACGTCAGTACTGGTAGACCGCGACCTTGGATTCCTGCTCCCATGCGCCGACAGGTGTTTGATTTCATTCACGGCCTTTCACATCCCTCGTGCCGTTCTACTACACAGCTGCTGAAGGCAAAGTTCATTTGGCACGGCATTTCTAAGGATGCTAAGGATTGGGTCCGCGCCTGTACTTCTTGCCAAACTTCCAAAGTACATTGACACACGGATTCAGGAGTGGGCACCTTTCCTCAACCTAAGCGTCTTTTCGCACACATTCACGTCGACGTTGTAGGCCCCCTACCCACATCACAAGGACATCGTTACCTGTTTACCGTCATCGACCGCTCCACTCGTTGGCCTGAAGCCATTCCCATGGAAACTGCAACGTTCGCCTCATGTACATCTGCCTTACTCTCTGGATGGATTTCAAGATTCGGTATACCTGAGCATATTACTTCTGACAGGGGAACCACTTTCACCTCTCAATTGTGGACGTCATTAGCGAATCTCCTGGGCATCACCCTACATCAGACAACGGCCTACAACCCCGCTGCCAGTGGAATGGTTGAACGTTTTCATCGCACCCTCAAAGCAGCTTTGATGTCCCGCTGCAAGGATTGCAACTGGTTTACTCAACTTCCCTGGGTCCTCCTGGGACTAAGGACCACTCCTAAAGACGCCCTCGACGTCTCGGCAGCTGAAATGGTGTATGGCGACCCATTGGTTGTCTCTGCCGAATATTTTCCTTCTACAACCTCCTCCAACGATCTCCAGCGCATACGTCACGTCGTGGGAAAATTTACTCCGTGCCGCCACACTTACAAGCCCCCAGCGAAGCATCACATACCAACGGACTTGCACTCTGCAACGCACGTCTTCTTGCGCAACGACACTAGCAAGCCACCACTAACGCCCCCTTACACGGGCCCTTTCCTTGTGATCCGACGCAGTCCGAAAGCATTCCTACTTAACATTCGGGGCAAAGAAGACTGGGTCTCCATTGATCGTCTAAAACCTGCTTATCTTCTGCCAGATGACCCGCCTACAGTTCGCCTCTCTATATCAGGGCGCCCTATTTAACATGTACAGTATGTCAATTTTAGGGGGGGAGCCATGTACCAACCGTGTGGCACACAATTGTACATAATTATTTTGTATATATTATGCTTGTATCTGCGCTCTTCCCTCGCACTAAAAAGAACCTGAATGATCATGTCTCCGTTTTGCTCTGTAACATTGTCTGTCTCTCGAACAGGTCATGTCCTGTTGCCTTGAGGTTTTGTATATAAAGAAGAGTGTTCTTTAATAAACTCAGTTGATTGCATCCTGCCTTTGAGTTCACAACTCCTCTCTCGGCCCGTCACAATGGTGTAAGGCTGCTGATGGCTACTACTGTACTACAAATGTAATGGATGTGCATCTTTTCCATGAATCTTTTGTATGTATACGTACGTAGTACTGCATCCAATAATATTCTTTGTTGCAAAAATCACACCTCGAATAAGCGTACGAGAGAGAGAGAGAGAGAGAGAGAGAGAGAGAGAGAGAGAGAGAGAGAGAGAGAGAGAGAGAGAGAGAGAGACATATCCTACAACAAAACAAGCGTAAAATAGCGTACGTAAAGCTGTATTATTATTATTATTATTGTTGTTGTTATTAAAATTATTATTGTTATTATTATCATTATTATTATTATTATTATCATTATTATTATTATCATTATCTATTATTATTATTATTATTATTATTATTACTGTATACGTAGGGTACCTTGTACTTTGAATTGGTAACCTACGTAGCATATAAGACGGGTTGTGATTGGTTCAAGCGCTGATAGATGACGAATCAGGACCTAAGTTTTGTAATCTAGCCAGTGATTGGTGTTTTGCCCGTATCTTCAACTTCCAGCATCTATTCGCGGTCACTTTGTCTCCCGCCGTATCGCTGTGTAGATGTTGTTAAGTTATTGTGAACTTTAATCTGTGCTGTGCGTGACTGTTTTAAGTTGAACTTTTTGTTGAACTTTCTGTTAAACCCTACTGTACAATGCCTCCCAAGCGTTCTGCGTCTACTAAGGCTGGTAGTGAGCCCAAACGCCACCGAAAGATGATGAAGATTGCTGAGGTGACGCTTCTCGATATGTTAAAAGACGGTAGAAGTTATGCGGCCGCAGCCCGCCATTTTGGAGTCAACGAATCCACCGTTCGCTATATCAAGAAGGACGAGGCGAACATTAGAAAGACGGCTACCATCACCTTTAGCAGATCAGTGAAGCGAGTACCACGCGTAACAAAACGATCGTACGCATGGAAGGTGCTTTAGCAGTGTGGATTGCCGACTGCCGGAAGAAGAACATAGCCTTGGATACGAACACCATCCGAACTAAGGCTTTGAGCTTGTATGAGAATTTTGCGGCAAAGGAACCTCAAGACGACGATGGCAACCATGCTGAAAATGATGATGATGTAGATGAACCTCAACCAGGGACATCCACTGATTCCCAGCGTCAGAAACAACGTTTTTTCCGCCAGCAAAGGATGGTTCGCGGTTTCAGAAACGCTTCGCCCTGAAAAGCGTTTCCCTACATGGCGAGGCTGCTTCCGCTGACACTGCCGCTGCTGAAACTTACGTGAACCAGACGTTCAAGAATATTATCGTCGAAGGTGGATACAAGCCGGAACAAGAGTTTAATATGGATGAGAACGGCTTGTTTTGGAAGAGAATGCCGTCGCGAACTTTCCTGTTCAAAGAAGAAGCCAAAGCCTCTGGCTTTAAAGCATTCAAGGATCGCGTTACCCTCGTGATGTGTGGCAATGCTGCTGGATTTTTGCTAAAGCCGTGGCTGATTTACAAGTCGAAAAATCCTCGCGCTTTGAAAAATAAGAATAAGAATCTCCTTCCCGTGTACTGGATGCATAATCCAAAAGCATGGATTACGAAGATGCTGACCACCAACTGGTTCCACCAGTGTTTCATCCCGCAAGTCAGTCAATATCTCTTAAAGAAGGGCTTGCCATTCAAGATCCTTCTCCTTATGGATTACGCTGGTGGACACGCAACTGACATGTCACGTGAGGGCGTTCAGGTTGAGTTCCTGCCACCCAACACCACGTCATTAATTCAACCGATGGACCAGGGGGTTATCAGGGCATTCAAGGCCCTCTACACGAAGAATACCTTGGCGGACCTCGTTGCGTGTGTGGATGCTGCGTACAGTATGTACTATATGATTTTATATAGATACGGTAAATAATATTTGTAATAACATATTTTCTAGAAGCTTTTACTGTAATATCATTATTTATCACTTTCATCATGCGTGTTTACTGAGCGTGGTTGTTTACTGAGCGTACTTTATGACGCCGTCGTTTCAGGCGGCATCATAAAGAAAAACATTTCATTTGGAAGTCCTAAGAAAAATTAAGTAAAACATTGGTAATAACAAAATCAACATACTGCATAATCAATATAATCTATGCAAAAACTAACCTATACACAGATGTGCACACTAAATGCGTTTTTTCTTCATTATGATCAGAGAAACGTAAACAAAACATTGGTTGCCATTTTTTATCGTGCTTTTTGGCGTGTTTAGGAAACGCATAATATAAAATCGCCTTTAATATTTGTGCCTGTTTTAGTTTAGGGTACTGTAGTACATGCATTAAGTGTTCTGTACATTAAAGGGTAGTTTGTTAACAGTACTACGTACAAGGGAAGGTTTTAAAAGTTTGAATATACATGTTAAATAAATAGGTAAATATGGTGTCACTACTTCGTGGATTTTCACCTATCGCGGTCGGGTCTGGAACCTATCTACCGCGATAAACGAGGGTTCACTGTAAGAGGGGCTTCAAGATTATTTCCTTTTGAGTACATGGGAAGCAGACAGCAAAATGGTTAGTTTATTCCAAGCAAGCTAATGCACAAGGAATATACTTACCAGATCATCAGGGTTAATATTCACAAGATCTTCGTGGGTAACATCACAATACTTGACTTCCGCTTCCAACTTCTCTCGACTCACATTGACCACCTAAAAGAGTATTATTTACTCAACATTATACAAATACGCCAGGTCAGCCTGGGTGCCATCTTATCAACCATTCCCTTTCGTTTTCTTTAACAATGCCTAACTTCAATTTGATTCTGGAGTATATGTTATGGAATACTGCATATGATTCTATCTGACATGTGAAATTCGGGACGTTTAGACAACTGAACCTTCAAGCTAATCTCTGAAAGAAGTGAATTTTTTCAAATAAAGTGTATACAGTATAGTATTTACATAATATTCGTGAGGCACATACTGGACTCACAACAAAATTGTCAAAATTTATTTAAGTAAATTAATGTATAGTACAGTACTAACAAAATTGTTTACAATCATGCTATCTGTCTAAAATGATACTTTAAACTTAAAAAGAGCCTAATTTAATCCTCTCTCTGGAAGATGTCCAAATTTACTGCACTTCCAAGAAATTTACGTTGTAACACCAATGAAGTAAACAAATCAACCTCTGATTAATTTCAATAAAACAGATAACATGATGCAATATCAGAAATTTTTATTTAAAGAAATTTGTATTTTTCTAGCTATACAAACCTGCGTCCTTTAAGTAGGGAATGTATTTTCAGCAAGAGCTGGCCGGCTATTAAAATAGTTTAACACAGCAGTTAAATGAAAGCTGGGAGCAAGGGGAGGAGCTCCGCCCCCACCTGTCAAAAGCTGTTCACTTATGACTTTTCAGCTCAGAACTTAGTGAGGTGGTTGAGGAGGGAAGTTTAACTTAAACGATTCATGTTTGTATAGCTAAAAGATATCACACATTTTTAAGTAAATTTTTTTCTTCCTAGCTATAAAAACCAGTGTCCTTTAGTGGCGGTAGGATTCTAGCGAAAGCAGGAAACAGCCAATGAAGAATTAATACTGTTCCGACAACTGCCACCCGGTATCTACTCGTGGTGTGGGTCTGACCGCTCAAACCTATATTTTGATTCTGCCTAGGACTTGCAGGGTGGATGTGGCAAGAAGTGAATGCTAAAGAATTTAGGTTTGAGTAGCTAGGAAAAAACAAATTACTTTTAAAATTTGTTAATTTGTTCCTATGTAAATACAAACCTCCATCCTTTAGTAGGGGAGTCATTCTTAGGAGGGGGGAAGTCCTGCTTGCCCAACTGCCAGGCTAGCAAATCGCGATCGCGGTACTCAGTCTGGTAAAGAAAGCAGAGCAAAGGATTCTTACATCCCATGACCCAGGGTTAAAAGACCTATTGCATCACAGCTCAGGAATTTTTCATACAAGAACCTATCTTCAAGTGGGAACAATATTCATTTTAAGAACTAATATAAATACGGGTTTGCCTTAACTGTCACACTCCCTCTTGTCAGGAGTGTGTAGATTCTACACTCTTACCATTTTGGCAAAATAATTACCCATCATTAGCGTGCTCCCCTACATCAGTGTCCATTCCAGCTCTATAATGTTTTATCGTCTGATCCCATGAGAGGGAAAGAAGGAAGTGAGGAAAGAAAGCCAGTCATTCGCATTCTTAAATCTTAAAATTATGATGTAAACATTATCTCAGACATGATGCTTTTAGGTCCCGAAAGGATCAAGGCTTGGTACACCATTTACTGGGAAGCTACCACAGGTCCTATAGAGAATGTATCCAGGGACCTGTGGGCGTAATCCCAAAGATAATGTGCTATGAAGGTGGTCTGCCTCTTCCAGACATATGCCTTCAACACTTGGGCAACTGAATGATTCTTTTTGAAGGCTAAAGGGGTATCAATCCCTGACATCATGAGCTCTAGGAAAGGCTGAGGCCGATACTTCATGATGAATTCACGAAGCCAGAAGTCCAGAATTAGATGGTGTTTCTAGATTATTTTCTTCTTTGTTCTCCCTGTGCTAATGAAGAGATTTTGTAAGTGGGGTCTAAATCAGCGTACTATGTAGAGCCTCACTGCCCTTACAGGACACAGAAGTCGTCAGGATTATCGGTCGTCTCCTTTAACGATGATACTGAAAAAGGATTGAAACCTAGTAACTAATCAATGGAATCTGTCTCCACTGCTGGGAATGTGATAACAAGTACAATAGACCATTCAGCTCTCCTGCTCTTTTGGTTGAAGCTAAGGCTAACAGAATCACTGTTTTAAGAGCAAGATCCCTGTCTGAAGCTCTCGTCAAGGGTTTGTAAGGAGCCTTCCAGGGTGATCTAAAGACCCTAGTTATATACAAAGCTGGGGGTTTCATTTCCAAGGGGGAAAATATTGTTCAAAACTTATAGGTAACAGATAATTTCTACGAGGAAGAGAGGTCTATTCCTCTTCATCTGAAGACTTGGCTCAAGGCTGAGTGATAGCCCTTAACCTCTGAAACCGAGAGGAGTTTCTCATCCTACAGGTATAACAAAAAGGCCACAACTAATAGAACAGAGGCTTCGAGTGGAGAAGCGTTTCTCCTACGACACCAATCACAGAAGTTGGCCCACTTAACATAAACCACTACTGTAGCGTTGTCAATCATCAACACTACCGAACAACCTTTTACTATGTCTCAGAAAGGGATCAGTGCTAGGTACAGTACTCTGCTTTAAGTTCCAAGATATTTACATGAGATTTTTTGTCTACTACCTCTGTTCACTGACCTAACATGAAGTGAATTAGAATGTGCATTTCCCACCCTTCACTGGATGCATCTGAGAAAAGGGCAAGTTCTGGGGGAAGAACCTGTATGGGGGATACCTCCAACAGGTTCTTCACCTGTAGCTACCAGTATACGTATGTCCTCTCGGACTTCCCATGTCACCTTGACTTGTACATCTGGAGGGTCAAACTTCCATTTCCAATAGGACGAAATAGTCCACTGCGCAGAACGAAGGTGTAGCCTCCCGTGAGGAACCAGAAGTTCCAGGGAAGACGGATGTCAAAGCACCAGAAGTTCCAGGGAAGACGGATGTCCTAGTACCAGAAATTCCAGGGAAGACAGATGGCCTAACAGAAACTGTCAGTTCTTTGCTGTGAAGGATTCCCATGTCAAGAAGAGTGTTGTGGCCTTCTTCAACCTTTGTTACCTGTCCTATAAAGAAAAACTTTACCTTGGCCCTGACAATACTCCTCCAAAAGTGGAGAAGGTTCTGACGTGGAGTGAGAATAGTCTTCTCCATATTTATCTGGACTACCCCTCTCACTCATACCAATCGGCTGAGTAACCACTTTTGCTTTCTGGCAGGACTTCTTGGGGGACAGGGTGGCAGGCCAATTTGTATAAATAGCTCCAGGTTTGTATGCTAGGAAAAATACAAATTATCTCCAAATTTGTTATTTGTTCCGGGGCAAAGACCAAACCCTTCGCTATTTATAGGGATGACTTACTCTTATGAGGGAGGAAGTCCTACCAATTGACCTTGGCTATGACCCGGGGTTCTCTCTATTTCGATCTATGATCGAATTACAAGGAACCCTACCCTCGCTAAAATCAAATGTCACTATAAAGTAACATACTGATAGCTGCCTGCATGAACTTGTGTGAGAGAGACTAGTGGCTTGTCTATACGTAGGGACTTCAGTAAAACCCTAGAGTTCTAAGACTTACCCAAAACTCTTATTCAAGAGGTATTGGGGACGTAACAAAGTATTATGTAAAATACTCAGGATGCACATGGGAAATGAGTCTTACCTGCAGAGAGATGAAGTCAGCTATGCTGTGGTCTTGCGGTGCTGTTTTCCCCATGGGCGGAGAAGGTGAAAGGAAGAGAGGAGCCAGACATTCTTTCTCATTCACCCCAGACTAACCTTAACCCTCAACCCTCTGCTACTTGTCCATCAAGGAGCTCGAAGCATTTAGACCACTTGTTGTGCGGCCACCACAGGACCAATGGAAAAGGTTTCCATATTCTTGTGGGTTACCTCTTGCAGGTAGTGGGCGGTGAAGGTCATCATACGCTTCCACAAGCACGCTTGCAATACCTGCGCCACTGAGAAGTTTTTCTTGAATGCCAGGGACGTTCCAATGCCCGAGCTCTGGGTCAATTAGATGGAGGAGGGTCTGGAATGAGAGTATTCTCAATCACTTTCCTGATCCAAGAGGAAATCGTACAGTACTTCCTTCACAACAAAACTGAATACCTGGTACTAGTGGACAGATATCGTATTCTAATTGGCCCATGGTATTCAGATCCCATTCAGGAGCAGATGGTCTGATAAAGTTCTTACGCGAATCATTTGTCACCTTTGTAATCTCAGAAGAGCTAACTTTAGATGGCAGGCTCCAATTCACATCCGGCAAGACTCAAGAATTACTATCATCTTGGGGTGTACATAATCGTCTAACCTCTGTCGCCAATCCCCATGCTAACTGCAGAGCTGTGGTTGCGGTGAAAACCAAAACCGTCAAGAGGATGCTCACTGACAACACAGGACCAGCTGGATCTCTCAACATTGACAGATACAAGAAAGCGATGTTTAAATACCAGAACTCGGTGGGACCTGCAAACGAAGACCTCGCCAGCGAGGGCCCTATTTGGCAGACCTATCAGAGACCCCATTCCCATCCCCTTAGGTAGATATTGCCCTCACAACACATGGCAAGAAACAATGAAGAACAGGGCAGTGGCCTTAGCAAAGCGCCACTCACCAATGTGAGAATTGGTCCTTACGTATCGCACAACTGCCGCTATTGAAATTCGGGGATCATGTGTGCTTACAGAACCTGGTAGGCAATCAACCTAGACACTGGGACCACACTGGAGTAGTTATTGAGGTCCGCCAGTTCCATCAGTATGCTATTCGGGTCAATGGATCTGGTAAAGTGACACTCGGAAATTGCTAACATCTTAGGAGATTCTAACCATCCCAGCCTCCTCCTGATAGGATTGATTCCCTACTTCACACACCCCTCAGAACCGGCTTCAACCAGCCTGCGAGCACCGCACCTACCGTGACTGAAGTTGCAGAAGGTCCACCTGAGCCAGATGCTGCACCAGCTCGTTGAATTCCCGTATACAGAGCCATCGACTTCACAGCTCACAACCCCAAGGCAGACAGCTACAAGTCATATGCAGTTACCAGATCAACAGGAACCAGTCACCACTCCATCGGGTGCATCCTCATCAGTCCACAACTGTTCCACCAATTACTAAGCTACCATTATCCGAGGCGTCTTATGCCTCATAACAAACCAGGCGTTAGGAAAATTGTGCCTTTAAGGCAACACTTTAAGGATTAGTGTGACTGTTCACTTCGAGCCCAGGGTCTTCGGTAGATCACAATAATACCTCCACTGGAAGAGAGATGAGGTCTCTATATTAAGTGCATGGAAGTGCCATCGATTGAATGGCCCTTAAGTCACATGTATAATTTCTAATCAAATGCTCCAAAAACTATTAAGTTTTTATATTTTGGCAATCAGGCCTATTACAGAACTATCACAAGTTGATGTTTCCAGCCCATCAAGTTTTATTCGCACCCTTTAAAACTCCCCCCAAGGGAAACAAGATTGATAGATATGTCATTTACCTCAGTTTATTCACTACTTATGTTTGTATCTTCTATTACTTATGTTTGTATCTCCTATATTCCAGGTGATTCATCGTCATCCTTTTGACTAAATAAAGAGTTATACAAGGAAGAGTGTGTCTTCTTTCTAGTAATTTTTTAACAGAAATGTTTAAATGTTGGATCTTTATATACGTGTAGTCTGGCAGGTAACGTAAGGTAAATACTATCAATATTCCTTTATTGGTCTCTTCCAGTTTTTAACTTTAAAAAGACTGGGAGGACACCTCTTTAATATCTCCTCTTTGGAGAACTCATACAAATCTTCACAATAAATTATTCCTTTAGCCTCCTTAAAGGTTGTGTGTGGTACAGTAATACCTTTTCAATAACATCAGATGGGGAAGATGTAAAATTAGTTAGCAACACTCATAACCATTAATCATGCTGTTATGGCCTTCCTTGTAGGATGCGACATGACAAACTGCTTTGGCTATGATTCTTGGCATAATATGTTTTCCATTTTCTTGAAAGTCAGTGTCAAAGGCCAGTTAGGAAAAAAAAATTAATAAAAAAAAAGTTGGGCAGGGAGAGATGAATATCCACTCTCACCAAGCCAAAAGTAATAAGTGAGGATAGAACTCAGATATGTGTGTGAGCAGGGTAGCCAGTACTAACCCCCTAGTCCCCCTTAACTAGCAGTGGGATAGTTACACCTCGCTAAAAGTCTTATGACTAGTTTCAGATTTGCCGACAGTATATTTCCTAATATATTCAGTGTCAGAAAACAACTGACAATTGAAAATACACAGGAACTACATTTCAAAAACACAATGCAACTGCAATTTTACCAACAAAACTCAATCTCTGTACTTACTTCCACAACGAATCTTTGCATATGTCCGGGTGAAACCTGCTGCTCAAACAGTGTGTATAAAGATTCTTGGTTTTTAACAGCACTTGGCAAGGAATGAGTGTCTGTGACTAACGGCTGTGAATATTGCCATACAGCTTTCCAACCTGCTGGTTCAATGTTTTCCTCAACATACTGAACAAGGCAGCCTTCCACGCGATCTGCCTCTACACCTGCAGGGGATGCAAGAGCATAAAACTATTTGAGCAAAGATATGAATCCCGTTTCGATTGATGAACTTTTGTGAAATTAAGGGTTCCACTAAGATTCCAGAGACAGTGATCAGCATTAAAATAAATAGAAAAAAAATCAAATGATTTTCTAAAATTATCTGAACATTTCCCAACAGACACTCGCTAATACAATGCATGTCTCAATAAAACATGAATCCAATTATAGTAGCTACAAGATATCGCAAATTCTCAAAACATTATTTTCACAAACAAGTTCCCACAAAATACTTCAAACGTAACACTATGGTGGGTTATGCTTTAGGCTATAGAGTCCATACTCCTCTCTCTAAAAGCCAAGATCTGCTTTTTTCTCAAGTTGGGAATCAAAGAAAAACATTAAAGTTTATATGATACAGTATTTCTATGATAAGCAATGTTCATCACAGCCATATATAATGCAAAATACATCTTTCAAATCATAAGTCTTACACAAAAGCCCACAATCCTTGAAACTCTAATACAGTAAATAGTTCTAACTTTTATACAGTACAGTATTGAATATTTCTCACCATGAAGGATCCTTGTAAGCTCAAAGATATGATCGTTATGTAGCCAAGTAGCAGTAAATACTTCAGGTATGGCACGGCTTGCAGTAGTTCCTCCGGAATCCGTAGATCCATTCATTGGCGATGAATTAATTTCCAGGGCAGAGATATCTTTTGCAAGTGCTGTGCAACGCGTATCTTTAGTCCCTTCCATGCTGATCTTCTAATACTTGTAGTGGATAAATACTTGCATTAAAATTTTTTCAACATTTCAACCTCCACCCTCTGGGGTCCATTCATGTAGCTTTATAGAAAATCTATTCAGCTTTTTAATACAAGTTTAATTTTCCCTTGTCTTGGCCTGGACCACCAGTGGATTAAATAAAGTTGCTAATTTAAAGCAGATTTTGATACAGAATTGCCATCCAAATCTAGTGTTATCAAGTGTGACTTATAAACCTATAGTTAAACATGAATACATTTGGAATTTGGATTTTCTGATAGTTTTTGTTATTAGTTTCATGAATTTTATATAGTATTATTATTAGAAATATCTGACTTGGTAAGTAACTACAAATATAACTAGGAATCACAATTAGAAACAAAGAGTTTTGTGATATATGAAAATTAGCAAAACACTGATATACTTTAACCTAAACTAGGGGGCCACATGCGACCTGACTTGGGTGAAAGAGACTACTTTAACCTAACCTAGGATGCTAGGCTTTACCTAGAGGTGGTGTAGGAGAGATTTGATCTACAAGGCTGTGAATTAAAAGATATGTAACTTATGTATTTTGTTTATTTGTTGACACTGTATTTGTCAACAACCATGAAGGGCACTGCCAGCCATTGAGCCAACTTTCTAAATTAACCTAATGCTACTAGATGAGCAATGGTTTTAGACTGTGGTGGAAATAATACAAAACTAAAAGAAAAACTATATTCCAGAATTAATACAACTACTTCCTAAAAGCTATAGTCTAATTACAATCGTAAAAGCCTGTACAATGACCAATACAACATTCTTTCGTAAATATACATTTCCTTTTGGTCTTCTGAACACTACAGCATCAAAACAAATGAAGCTAAAATCCCAATATACTGACACAAGCTACACCAAGAAAACATAAGAGGACAGAGGGCAGCATACTAGATAAAATAAAATGGTCAAATCTTGGGTATTGTATACACAACTGTCAGAAATGTATAGGCAAATATCAATGTACGGTATCTATGCAATTGCAAGGAATTTTTAATACACTAGAGTCTTGCTTTTGATGAAATCTCTTATTCAATAATATCATTCCTATTCACCTGATCACAAGTTTAAGATTAACATTTATTATAAAGTCATGGTGAAAATAATGTTACAGTTCATATATGTTAGCATAAGTGTAGTTTATTAAGCAATCTCTTATCAAAGAAACTAAAAATAAAATAGCATATAAATAATACTGCATAGATTTTATTGAAAATATTTCTTTCTATGGAGACTAATTTGCTCCGACTGTTATCTTGTATAGAATAAAAACGTTTGGAAATGGTCTACGGATCTTAAATATGTTGTGTAAAGGGGGGTCCGGGGGGGGCGCAGCCCCCCTGGGTAAGGACACGGCTTTTAGCATAGGTTAGGTGGATTTTTAAATTAGCTTCTCCCGTCGTACTCGTAGGTAAGGAAACTGTTGTGTAAGGGGGGGGGGGGGGGGTTCGGGGAGGATACGGCTGTTAGCATAGGTTAGGTGGGTTTTTCAAGTTAGCTTCTACCGCCAAAATCGTTTTTAGAACGACGGCCACAGTTCAGAATATTCCCGTTTTCTACGGGATCTGGCCGTCACCCTACAAAGGCTCCGAGACTTGGACTGACGACGTGCTAAGAAATGTAAGGAAATTAAGGAGATATATACTAACATAACTAACCTAAGGTGGTCCCACCTAACCCGACCTATATTGCCGTGTCATTGTTTACCATGAGAGGGTTTGGGTCCCCTCTTACCTTCAGCTAAAATTTAAAAATAACTACAAATACCTTTACAAGAAAATGGAGGATTTCCAGGAAAAGTGGAATGGAAGAAACTAGATTCAGAAGCATAAGATTGTTTAAATTTGAATACCTAAACAGTTGTATCTATGAATGGTAATAGGATATATATATATATATATATATATATATATATATATATATATATATATATATATATATATATATATATATATGAAGTCAGTATATAACAGGTAACAATGTATAGTATACCCTTTCATATAAAAATACAGTAAATAATTTCACAATAATCCTTTGTTAAAAGGAAAACTAATATTGATATTTGTTTGTGAAAATTAACCAAGAATTACAATAAACACAACTTTTTTATCCAAAACCTTAAACATGAGTAACCTACTAAACGGTAGCCTTGCCGAAGACCACAGATTGCGTTTCAAAACTCGCATAATCAATCATGTAAAACTATATTTGGTAGGAAGTTTAAGAACTTGCCGAACAACCTTCCATTTTATATAATCTAAGAATAAAATCCAAAATAAGAAAATTGTGAGATTCTGGTAGCTGTACTGTAAACGGACCAAAATATTCCACAATGGACGACATTTCCTAATCAAGCCAACTGTTTTCTTAAGTTTAAAAGTCTAACTATGTATATATTGATGAAAAGTCTTTACTAACTTCCATTTCCCTGGTCTTTTGCCGTATTTTGTAGATGATATTCCAGACTTACCACAAAATCAGAGAGCGAAAATTCACTGCTATTAAAATTTAGCTGCAGCTTGACAGTTGTTTTGGTAAACAGCTGATCGAGTCCGACATGTGAGTCACTCACCGCCTTAAACCAAACTGACCAATCACAGCCGACGTCGACTCGACGTTAGAGTTGCCAGATACTTTTAATTAGA
>NC_090734.1:112095459-112102959 GCF_036898095.1 Palaemon carinicauda | reverse complement strand
GCAAGGGCGGGTCCATCAGGACGACATGGCCATCTCACCCAAAAATAGATTTTTCGCTTCGCTCAAAATCCGTTTTTTGGGCTCAAGCCATGTCGTCCTGATGGAAGTGTACCAGAGCATTACTGTATCTGTGGATTCTCAGAACGTGCCGTACTCCCCGGAGGTAATTTTTCCCGGTCGACTAGACCTAGAGACCTAAGATGTTACCGTTATACATTTTTTCAACTAACTATAAACTATGTTAGAGCTTCCTGCCCCCTACAGGGAAGAGTCCTACTAGACTCTGGAAAAGTCTCGAAGAGTACATATACCTATGTATGAATACCAGGCAAGCTAATATGGTGGTCTCGCCCTATATTAAGTAAAGCATAGTTTGTAAAGAACCACTGCGTCAATATGAAATATCGACCAGTTCTCCGCACAATACTTGTATTGGACAAAGGTTTTATATCCGCATAGGAGGAAAACCAATGCAACATAGCTTGCATAAAGGAACAATTCTATTAGAATTATCCCAGATAAGGTACATAGAATGAATGCTCAATTATACCAATAAATTGACACAGGTGAAGGAGACGCAAGGTTCTCAAGAACCAGATTATTGACAGGCAATAAATAGACAGGTTAACCACAATTATATATATATATATACATAAGAAGAGGATAACCCAAAACTTTAAGCATAAGTATGATAGTAAACAGAGCTTGTTTGTCTGAAAGAAAAAACATTAGATGCCACTTTTAAGATACCGAGGTATCAAAGTCATAAAAGCCTGTATTACAAATCAATGACATTAGCGTTAGAAACGCTCGGCACACATGTCTGCACTTATGCTAGGTTCACCTTCGGAAATGGAACAGTCTGGATGGGCAACACAGTGCCCTCACTTAGTTTGTAGTACAGTATGTAATTACACACTCACCCTGGAATTAATCGTCCCAATTAAGACCACTGTTCCTCGCAGAGTTAAACAGTAGGGTTAACACCGCGACCCACTGCTACCACAGATCTCTTTTAGTTCCTCTACTTGCTTCGCATAGTGGCGAAAGAACACTCTGGAAGACTTCCAGCCAGTGTATGAACGGAGATGTTCAAAATCCATACAATTAAAGAAATTTAAGGATGAGGCAACTTTCCTCGGATCGTGACCTGCGGGTGTATTGTCAGGATCCGCTCTGCGAATGAAATATGTGATTTTCGCTCTGAGTTGATTCAGAGATAAATTTGAGCCTGATGTTTCTCCCCTGAATAGTTGACCACCCTTGAAGTTTGAAGTTCTATGAAGATAGACCTTTAGGCATTCTACTGGACATAGAGATGCATCTTCTTTCAGAGGGCAGATTCTCCAGGGACCCCACCTGTTGGTGGGTAACTCATTCTTGGCGAGAAACGTAGGATCCGGAAACAGGTTCAGTTCTCCCCCATCCAGGAACTGAACACGACCTGCCTCTCTCGAGAGGCTACAATCTCACTAACCCTGGCCCCGGACGCGAGTGCAAAAATAGGAAAATAACTTTTTGTGTCAAATCCTTTAACGCACACTCTTCATTGCTCAACAGAGAAGCGAAATGAAGAACTTGTCTAAAGACCATGAAATGGGCTTTGGAGGTGCTGAAGGTCTGAGCCTAGCACAGGCTTTCGGGACTTTATTAAAGATCTCGTTACCTAGGTCGACCTGGAAGGCATATAGAATGGGTCTTGTCAAAGCAGACTTACACGCTGAAATCGTGTTCGCTGCCAATCCTTGACCACGGAGGTGGAGAAGAAAGATAAGCAGAAGTCTGTCAAGATCTCCTGCGGATTCTTCGCCTTGACAAAAGGCCACCCATTTTCTCCAAGATGACTCCTATTGCCTTCTAGTAGATTTGCACTTATATTCCTCAAGGAAGTCTATACTGGCTTTCGAAATCCCGAAACGCTTTCTCACCGCTAGGGAGAGAAAATCATGAGCTGCAGGGTCCGGGTTTTCTGTAATGAAGCGCAGACAGTTGACTTCTGGACTCGCTGGGTCAGAACTGGATCTGGTAGTGGTACAAACTTCAGCTACAGTTCCAATGCCAGGAGGAACCACACGCTGTTCGGCCACTTGTGGGCCACTATTTCCGCTACCCCTTGAAGGATCTCAGTTTGTTGAGGACCCTCAACAGAAGGTTGTGAGGAGGGAACAGATAAATCTTGGACCATCTGTTCCAGTCGAGGGACATCGCGTCCACTGCTTCCGCTAAGGGGTCCTCGTACGGGGCACGTACAGGGGCAACTTCTTGTTGTCTTTCGTCGCAAAGAGGTCTATCTGCAGTTCTGGGACTGATTCAGAATGAAGGAGAATGATCCTGCGTCTAAGGACCATTCCGACTCTATCGGTGTGAACCTGGATAGAGCGTCCGCTGTCACATTGCGGACTCCTTGAAGGTGAACTGCCGACAGGTACCACTTCTTCTTTTCCGCCAATCGGAAGACGACCAACATCACCTGGTTGAGAGGTGGTGACCTCGATCCTTGTCGATTCAAGTATCTCACAGCTACCTCGCTGTCTATCACCAACCTTATGTGGATCGAGTGACGCGGGGAGACTTTCTTTAAGGTAAGGAGCGCTGCTCTAGCTTCTAGAAAGTTTTATGTGAAAGGTCTTGAATAGCTTGGACCAAGTCCCTTGGACTTTTTTCCGATGAGAGTGACCTCCCCATCCCTCCTTCGAGGCGTCTGAGTGAATCGTCATCGACGGGGGAGGTGGCTGAAAAAGAACCGACTTCTTTAGATGTCTGGCTTGGGACCAAGGCCTGAGAAGAGTACGTAGCCGAGGCGGCACTGGTCTTCTCAGATCTCTTCGCGCGTTTGATGCATAACTTCTCCAAACTTCGATTGCATCCTTTAGCTGTGCTCTTAGCACTGGGTCTGTCACCGAAGCAAACTGGAGAGAGCGCAGTACCCTCTCCTCCTCGTGTCTTGATATCCTTTCGGAATCTAGAAGTCTCTTGACAGAACCCGCTATCTCCTTCCTTTTCTTCGCCGGGATGGAGAAACGGTGTGACAAAAGGTCCCAGTGGATTCCCAGCCACTGGAACTTTTGAGATGGAGAAAGTCGAGACTTTTTCTGTTGATCTTGAAGCCTAGGTACTCTAGGAACTGGATCACTTGACTGGAAGCTTGCAAGCATTCTGTCTCGGATGCTGCCCACACCAACCAGTCGTCCAGGTAGGCTACTACCTGAATTCCCTCTAGGCGTAATTGTTTGAGAGCTACGCTCGCAAGCTTCGTAAAAATCCTTGGGGCTATGTTTAGCCCGAATGGCATGGCTCCGAAGGCGTATAGTCTTCGTTGTAGCCTGAACCCTAGGTAGGGGGAGAGTCGATGGCTAATTGGAATGTGCCAATAGGCGTCTGACAAGTCTATAGAGACGGAATATGCCCTCTTGGGCAGTAAGGTCCTTATGTGTTGCTGTGTTAGCATTTTGAATTTGCAATTCACTATGAACTTGATGAGTGGCGACAAGTCCAGAATGACTCTGAGCTTTTCCGAGTCTTTCTAGGGAACACAAAACAGCCTCCCTTAGAAATTGATGGGCTTCACCCTTCGGATCACCTTTTTTCTCCAACAGTTCTTGAACGTACTCCTCCATAACGGGGGTGGAGTGTTGGAAAAGCCGAAGGCACGGGGGTGGAGTGCTGTACCAGCTCCCGCCCAGTCCATTCTTGAGTAGGCTGTGGGCCCAGGGATCGAAGGTCCATCGATCCCGAAATTTCAGAAGTCTCCCTCCTACCGGTATCACCTCACTTGGACTGCCGTCCTGAGGTCTTGCCTTCCTGACCACGACCACCCCTGAATCCCCTTCCCCTTGAGGGGCGTCTTAGACGAGCCTCTGGCTGCTCCTCTAGGCTTTGCTCGAAAGGAAGTAGACTGCCCTTCGAACGCTGGGGTGAATGCCGTGGACTGTGTCGACACGGCCTGGGGTACCCACTGAAAAGTGGTCGGGGTTTGTGCCACGATCTGGGGCACTGGGGGCAATGGCAATTGCAGTTGCTGTTGCTGTCTAAGAGGCTTGGCTGGCCGAGACGGTAGCCTAGTCCTCATAGTCTTCCTCTTTGGTTGAGGACCCTCATCCGGGGAAGACTTTCTTTTGATAGCCAGGCCCCACTTCTGGAGAAGGTTTCTATTCTCCAAGGCGGCCTTATTAACAACTTCTTTGACCAAGTCGGTAGGGAAAAGGTCTTTTCCCCAAATGTTGGAGGAGATTAGTTTCTTTGGCTCGTGCCTCACCGTAGCCGAGGTAAACACGAACTCCCTAAAAGCTCTCCTTGCCTTGACGAAGCCATAAAGGTCCTTCGTCACTGTGGCCAGATGAGACTTGGCCACTACCATGAACATTTCATGGACCTTGGGGTCACTTGCCATCGTCTCGAGAGTAGTCTGAAGAGACATTGAGGCAGTCAGTCTTTCTTTTGTATCGAACTCACTTCGCAAAAGAAAGTCAGACAGCTTAGGGAGGTTTTTGCCGAACTGACGTCCGGCAATATCAGCCTCCAACTTTCCAACTGAGAACGTAAGATGGACGTCCTTCCAGTCTTTGTGGTCCATAGGCAGGGCCAGCGACAAGGGTTTACACTCCTCTAGGGAGGGGCAAGACTTGCTGGCCTCGACTGCTTTTAGTACAGCCAGAAACCCTTTCTGTAAAAAGGGGAAGGCTCTAGTAGGCGAGGACACAAAGGAAGGGAGCTTCCTATTCAATGCGGCTACCTTTGAGTTAGAGAAGCCCCTCTCTTTCATCGAGGATGAAAGTAGAGCTTGAGCCTTAGCATGGTCCATCACTATGACCTCCTTCGGCTCTGTCTCCTCCTTTGAAGCTGGTTCCTTCCTCAGCCGGACATAACAGTCCGGATATGATGCCTTGCTGGGCCAGAATTCCATCTCCTCCAGGGGAACTGAGCCCAGCTTATCCGAGATGACGATCTTTCCAGTCGTCATCGGCATGTGCTCAGCATACCTCCATGGGATAGCATCTGAGCACAAGGGAAGGTCTTTCACATTGAGCTTTTTCTGGGGCCCCATGTGATTCTGCAAGGCACTGCATTCGCAGTTCCATTGCAGCCGCCTTCTCCTGATTCTCCTTCTGCATTTGTTGGATCATTCCAACAATAGAAGAGAGGGCCTGTCCCAGCTCTACTGGGAGACCGGCCGATGTAGAGGGAATAGGCTCCGGAATCTGAACCGGAGTAGCCGACACCTCGTCGACGTCTACCTCTACAACGTCTGGGGCTTGAACTTCATCCTGGGCTTCTGCCAGGAGGTCTTCCTCCTGACACCCGTCCACATCAGACATCCTGTCATCTAACTGGATGTCTTGCATCGCGACCGCGACTTCAGCATCCACCTGGATCTGAACTTAGGGGATCTCCTCTTGAGGCTGGGGAATCACTGCATCAGCTGATGCCTTAGGGAAAAGATACGCCCTCATCTTCTCACTTGGAAGATAAGGGCCAGAAGTGTTCTTTTGGAAGCCCCTTACCCAAGTACGAAGCTTCTTCCTAGCTATATCCCTTGATTCCTCTGTCCTAGGGGAATTAAAGGTTTCAGTAATCAGGTTAATGCACACATTACATACCTGCCAATACCGGAGATCATCCTTGGAGACAGCGTATGCTGCGTGTCTCCTACAAAACTCATGTCCGCAGAGGTTCTTGCTGCGGACGTTGCAGAAAGCACTTCCCCACTTCGGAGTGTCCTTCTGTAAAGAGAAGAAATTTCCATGAGTATCAAGTGAACTATGTATCACTGGATATGCATAGTATAGCATAACAATTCATAAAGGAAAGACACACACTTGTGTTTCCCTCACAACCCATTATTGCAGCCTTCCAGATAATAAAATCAAAATGGTTTATCTATTCTAGAGTAACCAATGCAAGGTTTCCAGAGGAAACAGGTGGAGCTCACACCTAAGCAATGATTTTAAAATCCTGAATAATAGACAGGGAAGAACTCAGCTTCCTATCTGAGGGCAACAGCAAAGGGGTGTGCAAGAAAACACAATAGTGTTAGAAGACACAGTGCTGTACCAAAACCCTTACTATAGTTTTCTTCTTACTGTATATGCTATACAGAAGAATACTAGTACAGTATAGGGGGATGTGTGCCGGCCTGCCTTTGCTGGCCGGCACACACCACAACTAGCTTTAAAGTATACTACTTAACAGCTATAGGGCGGCAGCACTCTGGTTCAAATGCCTGTGCCGGTCGGCAGCAACTGCCGGGCGGTAACAGCCAGTGTTGGCCGGCAATGGCTGCCGGCCAGCACCTACACAAGGTAGTACCCAGCTGCCGGCCACACTCTTGGTGACCGGCAGACAAGGGCTGACATAAGCCGGCCGGCAAAGGTACAAGACCGATGCCAGCCGGCAGCAAAAGAACCAGAGGACTACACCTGCCCGGCTGCCGGCCTATGAGGCCGGCAGCCGGGACAGGTACAGCACTAGAAGAAAAATAGAATGGATGCCGGGATAAGAGTGTACACAACCTCCAAGCCCGGCAACCGAAAGAGTGCATATAAGGAAGGGGAGAAACTAATTCAGGCTTCCTTGACCAATGCCGTCCGGCTCTGCCGGCAGGCATGGATGAGGGACCAAGAGAGGTCCGGGCAGCACTCGAAAACATAAGACCCTTGCCGGCCAGCAGCTCTGCCGGCCGGCAAGGGGCTGAGTCAATTCCACATCCTAACCTATTCTAGGTCCAGATGTAGAACGACGTACAGTACAGTAATGGCTCGGCCATTACGAAGAAAGAGGGGGAAGGGACAAGAGGGTCCTGCCAACCTTGCTTTAGTGACAGATCACCCGCAGCCAAGAAACTTATCTTAGCGTAAGGGAGATCTAAGGGGAAAGGCCAGCAATACTTGCCAGCTTCCAGAGCACCAAAGCAAGGAAGGCGTTGCTACTCCCAAGGGAAGAACTTATCCTCCCCCGAGAACAGCAACAGGACTAGTCTGGTAGATCACAAAAGAAGGAATCATATCCACAGAAACCTTCGGTAGTGACCTAAGGGAGCTAAGCTCCCTTTGAATGTGTTAGGTCAGCGAGGGGGACTCAGCCCCAAGCCAAACAACACAGACTCAGACTAAAAACTCTGTTGTTCTGTCCCTCTTGAACCATAACTACAGGAACAGGAAGGTACAGTAACACCCTAGTATAGTTTTATCGAAAATAAATTCGGAAAAAACCACTTAGGGATAAGCCCAAGGCTTAAACAGAGGGAAAGGGATTGCATACCTTCTCCGAAGAAAAGAAAGCAACCGGGGAGTATGATAAAGTATACTAAGGCTCCATAAGCAACTAGCCTAGGCACCAAGAGAATCGATTACCTAATTCACCGAAACTCACTCGTATACTATCTTGGAAATATTCCACACAGTCTAAAATGTATAAGATATAGCCTAAAGCTTCAATAAAATTTTAATTACACTCGGAAAAACCATAATCATGCATGAAGTACTAGGACCAAACGACTAGGCT
>NC_090734.1:112080459-112085459 GCF_036898095.1 Palaemon carinicauda | reverse complement strand
CATTAGGGGACTTACATAAACCAATGCAACATAGCTTGCAAAACAGAACAATTCTATCAGAATTATCCCAGATAAGATACATAGAATTAAATGCTCAATTATACCAATAAATTGACACAGATGAAAGAGACGCAAGGTTCTCAAGAACAAGTTTATTGACAGATAATAAACAGACAGGTTAACAACAAATATATATATTTATATAAAAGAGGGTAACCCAAAACTTTAAGCATAAGTATGATAGTAAACAGAACTTGTTTATCTGAAAGAAAAACCATTAAACACCACTTTAATGAGATACAAGGTATCAAGTCATAAAAAAATCTGTATTACAAATCAATCACATTAGCGTTAGAAACGCTTGGCACACATGTCTGAACTTATGCAAGGTTCACCTTTGAAAGAAGGAACAGTCTATATGGGCACTTGGTGCCCTTATTTAGTTTTGTAGTACAGTATGTACCTACACACTCACCCTGGACTTAATCGTCCCAATTAAGACCACTGTTCCTCGCAGAGTTAAACAGTAGGGTTAACTACACGACCCACTGCTACCACAGATCTCTTAAGTTCCTCTACTTGCTTCGCATAGTGGCGAAAGAACACCCTGGAAGACTTCCAGCCCGTGTATGAACGGAGGATGTTCAAAATCCATACAATTAAAGAAATTTAGGGATGAGGCAACTTTCCTCGGATCGTGACCTGCGGGTGTACTGTCAGGATCCGCTCTGCGAATAAAATATGTCATTTTCGCTCTGAGTTGATTCAGAGATAAATTTGAGCCTGATGTTTCTCCCCTGAATAGTTGACTACCCTTGAAGTCATGAAGTTCTACGAAGATAGACCTTTAGGCATTCTACAGGACATAGAGATGCATCTTCTTTCAGAGGGCAGATTCTCAGGGACCCCACCTGTTGGTGGGGTAACTCATTCTTGGCGAGAAACGTAGGATCCGGAAACAGGTTCAGCTCCCCCCCATCCAGGAACTGAACACGACCTGCCTCTCTCGAGAGGGCTACGATCTCACTAACCCTGGCCCCCGGACGCGAGTGCAAATAGGAAAATAACTTTTTGCGTCAAATCCTTTAACGCACATTCTTCATTGCTCAACAAGGAGGCGAAATGAAGAAACTTTGTCTAAAAGACCATGAGATGGGCTTTGGAGGTGCTGAAGGTCTGAGCCTAGCGCAGGCTTTCGGAACTTTATTAAAGATCTCGTTACCTAGGTCGATCTGGAAGGCAAATAAAATGGGTCTCATCAAAGCCGATTTACACACTGAAATCGTGTTAGCTGCCAATCCTTGGCCATGGAGGTGGATGAAGAAAGATAAGGCAGAAATCTGTTGAGATCTCCCTGCGGATTCTTTGCCTTTACTAAGGCCACCCATTTTCTCCAAGATGACTCATATTGCCTTCTAGTCGATTTGCACTTGTATTCCTCTAGGAAGTCTATGCTGGCTTTCGAAATCCCGAAGCGCTTTCTCACCGCTAGGGCGAGAAAATCATGAGCTGCAGGGTCTGGGTTTTCTGTAATGAAGCGGCAGACAGTCGACTTCTGGACTCGCTGGGTCAGAACTGGATGTGGTAGCGGCACGAACTTCATCTGTAGCTCCAACGCCAAGGGGGAACCACATACTGTTCGCCCACTTGTGGGCCACTATTGCCGCTACCCCCCTTGAAGGATCTCAGTTTGTTGAGGACCCTCAACAGAAGGTTGTGAGGAGGGAACAGATAGAATCCTGGACCATCTGTTCCAGTCGAGGGACATTGCGTCCACTGCTTCCGCTAAGGGGTCCTCGTACGGGGACACGTACAGGGGCAACTTCTTGTTGTCTTTCGTCGCAAAGAGGTCTATTTGCAGTTCTGGGACTTGATTCAGAATGAAGGAAAATGATCCTGCGTCTAAGGACCATTCCGACTCTATCGGTGTGAACCTGGATAGAGCGTCCGCTGTCCACATTGCGGACTCCTTGAAGGTGAACTGCCGACAGGTACCACTTCTTCTTTTCCGCCAATCGGAAAATGGCTAACATCACTTGGTTGAGAGGTGGTGACCTCGACCCTTGTCGATTCAAGCATCTCACAACCACCTCGCTGTCCATCACCAATCTTATGTGGATCGAGTGACGCGGGGAGACTTTCTTTAAGGTAAGGAGCACTGCCATAGCTTCTAGAAAGTTTATATGAAAGGTCCTGAATAGCTTGGACCAAGTCCCCTGGACTTTTTTCCGATGAGAGTGACCTCCCCATCCCTCCTTTGAGGCGTCTGAGTGAATCGTCATCGACGGGGGAGGTGGCTGAAGAAGAACCGACTTCTTTAGATGTCTGGCTTGGGACCAAGGTCTGAGAAGAGTACGTAGCCGAGGCGGCACTGGTCTTCTCAGGTCTCTTCGCGCGTTTGATGCATACCTTCTCCAAACTCCGGTTGCATCCTTTAGCTGTGCTCTTAGCACTGGGTCTGTCACTGAAGCAAACTGGAGAGAGCCTAGTACCCTCTCCTGTTCGCGTCTTGATATCCTTTCGGAATCTAGAAGTCTCTTGACAGAGGCCCGCTATCTCCTTCCTTTTCTTCATTGGGATGGAGAAACTGTGTGACAAAAGGTCCCAGTGGATTCCCAGCCACTGGAACTTTTGGGGATGGAGAAAGTCGAGACTTTTTCTTGTTGATCTTGAAGCCTAGGTACTCTAGGAAACTGGATCACCTGACTGGAAGCTTGCAAGCATTCGGTCTCGGATGCTGCCCACACCAGCCAGTCGTCCAGGTAGGCTACTACCTGAATTCCCCTTTAGGCGTAATTGTTTGAGAGCTGCGCTCGCAAGCTTCGTGAAAATCCTTGGGGCTATGTTTAGCCCGAATGGCATGGCTCTGAAAGGCGTACAGTTTCCCGTTGTAGCCTGAACCCTAGGTAGGGGGAGAGTCGACTGGCTGATTGGAATGTGCCAATAGGCGTCTGATAAGTCTATAGAGACTGAGTATGCCCTCTTGGGCAGTAAGGTCCTTATGTGTTGCAGTGTTAGCATTCTTGAATTTGCAATTCACTATGAACTTGTTGAGTGGTGACAAGTCCAGAATGACTCTGAGCTTTTCCGAGTCTTTCTTGGGAACACAAAACAGCCTCCCTTGGAATTTGATGGACTTCACCTTTCGGATCACATTTTTCTCCAACAGTTCTTGAACGTACTCCTCCAAAATGGGGGTGGAGTGTTGGAAAAACCGAAGGCATGGGGGTGGAGTGCTGTACCAGCTCCAACCCAGTCCATTCTTGAGTAGGCTTTGGGCCAGGGATCAAAGGTCCAGCGATCCCAGAATTTCATCAGTCTCCCTCCTACCGGTATCATTTCACTTGACTGCCGTCCTGAGGTCTTGCCTCCTGACCACGACCACCTCTGAATCCCCTTCCCCTTGAGGGGCGCCTAGACGAGCCTCTGGCTGCTCCTCTAGGTTTTGCACGAAAGGAAGAAGACTGTCCTTCGAACGTTGGGGCGAATGTGGTTGACTGACCTGGCACAGCCTGGGGTACCCACTGAAAGGCAGTCGGGGTTTGTGCCACCATCTGGGGCACTGGAGGCAAAGGCAATTGCAGTTGCTGTTGCTGTCTATAAGGCTTGGCTGGCCGAAATGGTAGCCTAGTCTTCATATTCTTCCTCTTTGGTTGAGGACCCTCATCCGGGGAAGATTTTCTTTTGATAGCCAGGCCCCACTTCTGGAGAAGGTTTCATTCTCCACGGCGGCCTTATCAACAACCTCTTTGACCACATCGGTAGGGAAAAGGTCTTTTCCCAAATGTTGGAGGAGATTAACTTCCTTGGCTCGTGTCTCACCGAAGCCCCGGTGAACACGAACTCCCTGCAAGCTCTCCTTGCCTTGACGAAGCTATAAAGGTCCTTCGTCACTTTGGCTAGGTGAGACTTAGCCACTACCATGAACATTTCATGGACCTTGGGGTCACTTGCCATCGTCTCGAGAGTAGTCTGATGAGACATTGAGGCAGCCAGTCTTTCTTTTGTCTCGAACTCTCTTCGTAAAAGAGATTCGGACAGCTTGGGGAGGTCCTCGCCGAATTGCCGTCCGGCAATATCAGCCTCCAACTTTCCCACTGAGAATGTCAGATGGACATCCTTCCAGTCTTTGTGGTCCATAGGTAGAGCCAGCGACAAGGGTTTACACTCCTCCAGGGAGGGGCAAGGCTTGCCGGCCTCGACTGCCTTTAGGACAGCCGCAAACCCTTTCTGTAAAAAGGGGAAGGCTCTATCAGGAGAGGACACAAACGAAGGGAGCTTCTTGCTCAATGCAGCTACCTTCGAATTCGAGAAGCCCCTCTCTTTCATCGAGGATGAAAGTAGGGCTTGAGCCTTAGCGTGGTCCATAATAATGACCTCCTTCGGCTCTGTCTCCTCCCTTGAAGCTGGTTCTTTTCTCAGCCGGACATAGCAGTCCGGATATGATGCCTTGCTGGGCCAGAATTCTACCTCCTCTAGGGGAACTGAACCCAGCTTATCCGAGATGACGATCTTACCAGTCGTCATCGGCATGTGCTCAGCATACCTCCATGGGTTAGCATCTGAGCATATGGGAAGGTCTTTCACATTGAGCCTTTTCCGGGGCCCATGTGATTCTGCCAGGGACTGCATACGCAGTTCCATTGCAGCCGCCTTCTCCTGATTCTCCTTCTGCATTTGTTGGATCATTCCAACAATCGAAGAGAGGGCCTGTCCCAGTTCTACTGGGAGGCCAGCTGATGTTGAGGGGATAGGCTCTGGCATCTGGACCGGAGTAGCCGACACCTCGTCGACCTCATCCTCTACGACATCCGGGGTTTGAACTTGATCCTGACCTTCTGCCAGGAGGTCTTCTTCCAAACGTTCGTCCAGGTCAGACATCCTGTCACACAACTGGATGTCTTGCATCGCATCTGCGACTTCCTCGTCCACCTGGACTTGATCTTGAAGGATCTCCTCTTGAGGCTGGGGAATCACTGCCTCAGCTGATGCCTGGGGAA
>NC_090734.1:112072959-112075459 GCF_036898095.1 Palaemon carinicauda | reverse complement strand
TCCTTCCAATATATCAGGTATACTGTCCTGAGATAATATTCATAATAGGCATAATCAAATAAATGAAGGAGTAAAAATACGAGGTTCAATTAACCTAATCTTGCTTTATTACTCAAATTTATATTGAAAGAAATGAAAATTTTAACATCAAGTAAAGAGGATCAAACACAAAATAAAAAGAAATGCATAATAAGAAAAAATATGGTTGCTTAGACTCGTGGTCTTCTGCAGTGATTAATTATTGAAATGGGGTCGGACACATGGCCCTGGGACCCAAGACTGTGCTAGTCTCTGGAGCAAAAGTTATATGTAAAATCTGTACACACAATCCCATGCACACAGCCTGAAATATGTAACAGCCAACTAAACCTAAATCAAGTAAAAATTAATTTAAGCTAAAATGGGGGAAAACTAGTGGCCATGTGTTTTTACCTGCACTCCTTACTTGGAAGACAGCCCTTGTCCTCACATGGATGTTGACTGAATTGCCGTTGACCGAATAGTTGCACAGTTTGCACCTTTGACTGGCCCATACCTTGAATCCTCACTTTTGGTATATAGGGTTTACCAAGCTCGTCTTCTTCTGTTTGGCGGGAGTCGAGTTTGGGGGGGGGTGAGCCAGAGGTACACAAATTGACTGACCAGGTCGGTCAGCAGGTCACAACAGCTGCTCGTGCATGAATGGGGCGACCCTTGGGTCGTATGGGTTCACCTTTCTTCACATTTCAAAACATATAAGCATCATGGTGCGTAGAATAACGCAGTTTAGGTGCCATATTGGGACTTTAGGGCAGGGCAATGCAAAGTTGTAAAGAGTGAGAAGGAGGTAGAATTTTTGTACAAGATACTTAGAGAAATCTTGCTGCTCTAAGGGGATATACATCTACAATAATCCTACCTATTCTGGCTTGTTAAAAATTAATAACTTAATGATCAATTAGCAATGGGCTGCGGCGATGGGCAAATATCTTAAGATTAACAGACTTGAATTAGTACTGAGAGTGTGAGGGTTCGAGATGAGAGACCATAGACGAGTGATGCTTTATTTCCGAACTGGCAAAGTACATTGACCTGTGCGGACGGCAGTGTAGCAAGGTGACTGACTGACCGCGAACAGGTAAAAAATGCGAGGCATTTGTGTTTTCTACAGTTAACATTACAATAAATATGAAAGCCCACGCTTGGCCTATAACAATGAAATGTACATAGAAATGAAGGGCAGATGATTCTGCGCCGGACTGAATAAAAAATATGTACAGAAAAATATATACTAAGATGATAATATTACTACAAGAGTTGTAGGACGTTGCTCTTAAAAGAGATAAAAGCTGCATTCAAGTCAGCATTTTTAAGATTATATTCAAAACTAGTGTGATGATTTATTTCAACACATGTAGTTTGAGGAAAGAACCACCGTAGCCGGCGTAAGGCTTTTGCTGTGCGTGTTTATGTTGTGACGTCACGAACATGGCATACGCTAGTCAACAAGGTTAGTTAGATTAAAATAGTCCGCCCGATATTTTCGGTAAAGAAAACAAAGTAAGTATGGGAGCGAAAGTTTAAGGGGTAACTAGAATGGGAAGAATAAGAGTGAAGGAAAAATTCTTCACAATATACTGTATATATGTGTGTGTGTATGCATGTGTGTGAATATGTATATACATATATATATATATATATATATATATATATATATATATATATATATATATATATATATATATATATATATATGTACATATATATATATATATATATATATATATATATATATATATATATATATATATATATATATATATATATATATATATATATATATATATATATATATATATCCCATTTATTTCTGATGCTGTTCATCAATTGAATGCTTCCCTTATAAATATTTTCAATATCTCAGCCTTTAAAATTACTAAAAAAAATGGTTGACGGAAAATTGTTGCTCACTGCTCAAGGCAGACTAATTATAAAGTGGAATAGGGACTAAAGAAGTGCAAAGTAATCCCCACATAACTTATGAAATTCGTTGGCCGGTGCAATACGAGTATGCTTCATGACTCCTGCCACCTTGAAATCCCATTGCTTGTCTACTGTGCAAACCATTTCAAAATAATTTGTAATACCTACCTTAATTAAAATCAAAGAAAATATAATCTCGCTCGATAGGTTGCGATAAAAAAAGTATAGGCCTACGATTTCTCACAATATGTTTAACGAAGAAACATTAAATACCAATAAATTACATATAACATAAAGGCTCACGGAATCTGGGTTACGAATGGCTGCCTTATATCATTACCCCCACAGTTCTCGACCCCCGATGTGGAATAAGGCGAATGTGAGGGAAAAACGAATGCCTTCATGAATTAATCTAAGATCTAAATTTTTATACCAGGTATGTATTGAATGCTTGGACTAAGGTAGATAGAACAGGATATGGGGCCTGCAACCTCACTCTTCAAGACCTGGTGAAGACCCGGGAGTCTATACAATGCAC
>NC_090734.1:112052959-112067959 GCF_036898095.1 Palaemon carinicauda | reverse complement strand
ACTTTGAAAAAACGAAAGACATCTATATAAAAACTGTCACATTTGAAGTTGACTTCTATACATTAATAAAGTAATACATATAAGAAATAAAGCTAAGAACATTTGAAAATGAAATCTAGACTCAGGCTGGGAACAGAAATCTAGCACAGAATATGGCAACACAGACACAGACTGAGGTCATAAGTGGAACTCACGAGTAGGTGCGAGGTGAGATAGACCTAATACAGAGTGGGGAATATCGATCGGGCTAAGAGTTGGGGCAATAGAGAATTGCCAAAAATAAGGATTTGAACAGACAGGTCTGTTCGACGTAAAGAAAATTCAAGAGATTTAGATGAAAAAAATCTATCTATATCAGAATAAAAGTGTATCTTATACGCATATTAGGAAAAAAAAAACTTATAGAATTACCTATTCTATGTACAGTATTAACATTTTTCTGAAGCCTTTTCCCACATTACGTTTCTTCAGGGAAAGTGTTTTGGACAAAATATATTAGCCATGAAACTCAATCATAATATTCAGTTCCTCCATTTTTCTGCCAAACTAAATCCACTTTTATTTCGTACTGCAATTGCTGAATAGCCACCCCGGCCCCATTGCTCGTCCCTTGTAGCTCAAATTCGGACAATTCAATTCAGGCATAATAGATGTTCGATGTCTAATGAAAATGATTCATATACACACACACACACACACACACACACACACATATATATATATATATATATATATATATGTATGTATGTATGTATATATATATATATATATATATATATATATATATATATATATATATATATATATATATATATATATATATATATATATACATACATACATACATACATACATTCATACATATATATATATATATATATATATATATATATATATATATATATATATATATATATATATATATATATATATATATATATATATATATACATACATACATACATACATACATTCATACATATATATATATATATATATATATATATATATATATATATATATATATATATATATATATATATATATATATATATATATATATATAAATGCAAAATATGAATTCTTGGGATAGAACCTGTTTTTAGACTTCAATCTTTGCACAACATATCTCTGCTTCTGTGAATAGTAATAATAATAATAATAATAATAATAATAATAATAATAATAATAATAATAATAATGATAATAATAATAATGATAATAATAATAATAATAATAATAATAATAATAATAATAATAATAATAATAATAATAATAATACATTAAAATTCTACCTGCCTGGGGCCTTTACCTGTAAGTCTAAGACAATTTCTGCCCATAATTTGTCATTTATAAAATTGCATTGACGTTTTGCAACTTTATTATTCCATACAGATGGTCGAGCTCCAATTATCACAATGAATTTATAGACATCTAGTCATAAAGTTCTTAGTAATATATCAACATGAGATATGACAGACAGATACAGTAGTCGCCCAAGTGGTCTAAAGTTTGAATTAACGCAAGAGAAGAAAAATACGTACTCAAGTTACAGAATTCTTTGGCCGCTAGTCAAAGGCTATGTTTAAGTGTCTATAAAACAGCTTCCGATAGATGTGTGGTCAGTCTGGTGTAGTGTGCGTCAGAGCCAATGTAGTAACTAGGATGCTGATAATCCAGACAGTCTTGGTCACGGTGTTTTGACTTAATTCGTCTCGTCTGGAGCATTATGTGCCCAGCCTTGGAGGCCCCAGTGAGCTCTAGCAATCTCACATTGTTAAAACTGGTTTAAAACCGAAAAATGTTAATCGTGAATGTCCTAATCCTAACAGTGAAAAAGGAAAAGAGTACCTAAACTAAATTCAAAGCTGGGGACAAAAACTATACATTGCATCAAAGAAATTATTTGTTTGATGAATAATTTGTGAAGTGATACAGAACAGCATAACCTATAGTCTAATGTCAAGAAGCCTGATAGGCAAACGCATTTGCATATTTTGTTCATTGAAACGGATACTTTCTTTAAGCCTTAATCTGTATTACGTTGTCGTATGGGGATTTGATTATTCATTTTATGACATAAAAGTTCGCCAGTTCAAAGCAGAATTATATCCAAAGCAGTTTGGAGATTAAAGTGATGCAACCGAGAGCCAATACTTTTCTGTATTTAATGTCTGAAAATAGTAATTATGTATCATTTACAGTCATCACAACATATATTAATGTCTTGGTATAAATAAAAAATGGTAACTCAAGTTTAATATCATAATTTTGAAGAATATCTTAAAATCCGTGGATTTTTTTGATTGAAAGATTGGAGCGGAAAACTGATACTTATATATTTGGTTGGCTGGTACACAAGAATTTTCTTCATTTAACCAACTTGAATTTAGTGGCTATTTTAACGTCTATCACGCATACGAAATTTCATGTGAGTAAACATAATATCTCAAACAATTTCCACAAGCCTTCAATCTTCAATCAGAGAGAAGAAACCGAGAACCAATACCCTAATCCAGGAATCACTGAAACAGCAGAGCCAACGGTGGCGTTCAGTGCCTGAGCCCCCGAATGTAATGCAATAAAGCGTTGCTAAATGGATGGATAGAGGTTGCTGCTAATTGACAGATGGTCAAGGATTAAAAGGGAGATTGTGTTGGGGCTGAGGTAGGAGGGGGTTATAGAGATTGGTGTGTGTGGGTAGGGTGGGAGGGGGGGAGGGGGGTGGGGGTAGGTGCTTTGGGGCAAAAGCAATTTTGATTGAAATTCATGGCATTGATCATAACTGGAGTTTGTCAGATATTTATGAGTGTGGGACATAAATGGATCGCTGGAGGTTGGGTAAAAAAAAAGAACATGGGTTTATTGGTTTCTATTCAATTTTCATTTTTTCCTCGGCTTTCTGTTTTTCCATTTTCTTTTCTCTATCATAAGGCAATATAGTTTGGTAAGTTAATTGTCTGTTTACACTTAATCTGAATAATAATAATGATAATGATAATAATAATAATAATAATAATTGAAAAATAACTCTGAGAGTGCAGACCTCCACCACGGCCACTTCTTTCTCGAAACCAGCGTTCCCTTTCCAGATCAATTAATTATTTCCAGGTCTTAACATTTACCAGTTTAAAATCACTGCAAGTTTCCTTACTTTATGAATAAAATTATGGCCGTATAGATGATGCCCAAAATTTGACCTTGTGCTTCACCTTGACCTTGGACTCAAATTTGACCTTTGACCTTTACAGCTCTTTACATAACACTTTTAAATCCCTGCAAGTTTCATTTCTTTACGATTTAAATTGTGGCCGTAAGATTGATGACCTAAATTTGACCTTTTGCTTGACCTTAACTTTGGAAGTGACCTTAACCTTCCACCTCAAAGCTCTCTGCATAACAGTTTAAAATCCCTGCAAGTTTCCTTACTTTACGACTAAAACTGTGGCCGTATGGTTGATGACCAGAATTTGACCTTTTGCTTGATCTTGACCTTTGATGTGACCTTGACCTTTGACCTTAACAGCTCTTTACATAACAGTCTAAAATCCCTACAAGTTTCATAACTCTGCGATTAAAATTATTGCCGTATGAGTGATGACCGGAATTTGACCTTTTGCTTGACCTTGACCTTGGACTCGACCTTGACCTTCGACCTTAACAGCTCTTTATATAACTGTTTAAAATCCCAGCAAGTTTCATTACTTTGAGGTTAAAATTGTGGCCATATGGTTCATGACCAGAATTTGAACTTTTGCTTGACCTTGACCTTGGAGTCGACCTTGACCTTAACATGTGTTAATTGGCGTGGATTTTCATACACTCAAATATGAACCAAGTTTAAAGTCTCTCTGATAATGATGTCCAAACTTATGGCTGATTACGTGAATTGGACATATTGCTTAACCATGGCCTTGATCTTTGACCTTGACCTTCCAAGTTAAATCTTTTGCAGCTTTTCACATATCAGTTAATCCCTGCAAGTTTCATTTCTCTACGATTAAAATTATGGTCAGGAAGCTGTTCACTAACAAGCACACAAACGTGGGTAAAGCATAACCTCCTTCCAACTTCGTTGGCGAAGGTAATAATAATAATGATAGTTTATTCCTAGAGGATGTTTTAAAATATTTATCATAAATTAACTATATGACTTCAGCTTTAAGTGGTTTCAACCTACAGATATTCAAGAAAACTTCTTGTTTATAATGAAAAATTAATTATTCTTAAAAATTGTATGGTCTTTTTAGTACTGAAATTTGCATTGATTTTGCAGATTTCACCCTCCAACAATATTCTGTTTAGAAAACAGTAAATGTTATCTTACTCATTCATTAGCATCTGAATAATATATGATATACATTTCCCTTCAACCCAAACTATACATTTCTATTGGTTATTAATATCTGATTTTTTTCAGATGATATTTTTCTTGATGACTCTCGGTGTCGATATGAGTCACGGGTATCAATATCAGCAATACATTGTTGATTGTTGACGAAGCTATAAAAAATTCCAACAGACTTCCAATTTTAATAAGAATAAGAATGAATATTTTTCAAGTAATACTCGTATCTTGATCCACTATTCTAAGTGGACCTTTACTCGTATATTTAGATTCGCTGCACTCGCGTGTGCGCACTCAAATACACCCCTCACATATCTCACCTATATATTCCTATATAAGAAAACACATGCATATGCATGGTATAAAACATAACACAAATAGCATAGAAAGTACTCGGGCACACAATGTTATGTACATAAACATATACGCAATCACACAACTTCCCTTTGTGGCCCAAGTTATGTGCACGATTGAACATTTATGATCAAATAAATTCGCTGAAACTTGTTGAAGTGGCGACACTGATGAATTTGTGCAGAGCGTACTGAACATTTATCTCTTTGACAGTCTTTCTCTATTCCAAGAGAATTATTCTTTAAACATTTCTGCGGGAAGCTATGGAAAGCCTTGCACTTGATAATATCAAGACCGCATATATTGTTTTTACAGTAAACTTTATTGCCGACATTTAAAAAAAAATGACCACACATGTACCATGAACATATGCACACAAAGTTACACACAGGGTGAAGGAATTAATTAAATCGGATGGCATTTATTATAGGTTTTGTCATGTGTTCTTTCTAGTATTTTCCAATATTATTTTTTTCATAAAATATAGTTTCACATCTGACATTTGACATCTGGATTGGAAGTGATGAAGAAGTAAACGATGATGATGATCTGATCTTCCAGATGAAATACCTGTTGAAGTAGATATTATGATTCCTGTCGAAGATGATGAAGATATTGGAGATATAGAAGAAACTGAAAGAAGGGATAAACCTCGCTGCATGAAGAAAAACATTGAAAAAGTAGAGATGGAATCCAAAAGTGGCATTGAGTGTGAAATACTTTTAGGAGCCTGTCTCAGAATTTTCCAGCGCTATCTTATTCAAATGAATGGATTATTTTTTTTTCATAACGGTCTTTGAAAAAATCTTATTGAACTTCTTGGGAATGAAACTAAACGTTATGCAAAAAAAGGACAAGAATTGCTTAAGATTCGAAAGCATATTAGAAGAAATTATGAATTTTAAAGGACGTTTTTCTTATCAGGATCAAGTGAGAAGGATTGTTGGAGCAAAGCACAAGATCTTGAATGTCCTTTCTTTGCGATAACAATGAGCAGAGATAAGTTGCAGGAAATTTAAGAGGTTTTATCATTGTGATGACAAGGAAAACTTTGGTAATGAAAAAGAAAAGACTGAAGTGAAACCTTTGTTTGATCTATTGAATGAAAGCCTTAGTCAATTTAAAGTTACCAATGATAGTCTAAGTATTAGCGAATCTATTATTATTATTATTATTATTATTATTATTATTATTATTATTATTATTATTATTATTATTATTATTATTATTATTATCATTATTATCATCCAAGGACCCTAGATGGAAAAGCAAGATGCTATAAGCCCAAGGGCTCCAACAGGGAAAAATAGCCTAGTGAAATAATTGAACGATATGAGAAATAATGAACAATTAAGATAAGATATTTTAAAAACAGTATCAACATCAAAACATATATTCCATATATCAACTATAAAAGGGCTTATGTCAGCCGTTCAACATAAAAACATTTGCTGCAAGTTTGAACTTTTCATGTTCTACCGATTCAACTAACCGATTAGAAAGATCATTCCACAACTTGGTCACAGCTTGAATAAAACTTCTAGAGTACTGTGCAGTATTGAGCCTCATGATGGAGAAGGCCTGACTATTGAATTGACTGCATACCTAGTATTACGAACAGGATGGAACTGTCTTGGAAGATCTCAATGCAAAGGTTGGCCAGAATTATAAAAAATCTAATACAACATGCATAATGAACTAATTAAACATGACTATGATACACCAGGGACAGGCTGCTCAATTTTCACTACCAATGAAATCAAGGCATGCTCAGGGGTCCCAACTGGAGAACCAACCTTACTTGTTATAGCGCCAGGGGAGTCGGTGAATACGAGGTTCAAGCAATTACCAGACCTGTGAGTAGCTTCACTTATGATTTGCTCAAAGCCTGATCCAGAGCCAAAGTCTGAAGCTCTTAAGCCGTGGTGATCGGTAGGAGAAACATAATTTAGCCACTCTCTATGTAAGCATTAAAATCACCAACAAAGACAAAATAACCCTTTTTATCATCTTCTTGTATCTCAGCCATAATGGTAAGAAGACAATTGAAGATAGAATTATCCATGTCTGGATTCCGGTAGATCGAACACAAATAAAAGTTGTTATGCCTGCCACAATTTTTTATTGCCTGAATCTCATGACATCCACATTCATAGCAGGACTTATAAGAAGCAGGGTTCTTAGTCTTAATATACACCGCCATTCCCCTGGCATTAGGAATGGCATCCCGTTTCAAAACTATTGGCTTCTTAAAACCAGTTATAAGGAGCTCAGATGAGGGCCTCATATTAGAAACCAAAGTTTATGAGCATAAAAGAATATCATACTGTCTGGACGCAATTGTAAGATCTTGAATATTAGCATGAAAACCATGAATATTGCAATATAGTATACGACATTGACGAAATTTTGGACGTACTAGTCCCGGATTTCGCTCAATGTCTTCAGACGGCATAAGAATTAATAGTAATAAAAAGATAGACCAATCTTAAAAAAACTAAAATAACACAAATGATAAAAAATAATATGGACTATAGACAATAGAAAAAAAGTCGGAAAAATTAGTCAACATGGAGGAACTAATACACCATGTAAGGCTAAATACCCTCCAGGATAGCCACTTAGAAAAAAAAAAAAAAAAAAAAAAAAAAAAAAAAAACAGATGAAAGAGAGAAAATAAGATATAATAGTGTGTCCGAATGTACCCTCATGCAAGAGAACCCTATCCCCAGACAGTGGAAGACCATGGTTCAGAGGCGATGTCACTACCCAAGACTAGAGAATAATGATTTGATATTGTAGTGTCCTTCTCCTAGAAGAGCTGTCTACCATAGCTAAAGAGTCTCTTCTACCCTTACCAGGAGGAAAGTAGCCACTAAGTAATTACAGTACAGTAATTAGCCTCTTGAGCGAAGCAGAATTGTTGGGTAATCTCAATATTATTAGATATATAAAAGAAAGACAAGAATGTGTAAAGAATAGGCCAGACTATTCGGTGTATGTGTAGGCAAAGAAATAAAAGCCGTAACTAGAGAGAGGGATCCAATATATTATTGTCTGGCCAGTCAAACGATCCACTAATTTTCTAGCAGTAGTATCTCAACGAGTGGCTGTTGCCCTGGCCTATCTACTACCTATGTAACGGACGTCATTTCTGCAAACAGTTCATTAGACAAAACACCAATACGAATCGACTTCAAATCATAAATCTTTGCAAGTTTAACTGAATGATCTATTATGTGAAAATTTATGAAGACAAATTCGTTCCAATGAACCTTCAGGAAGTAGAATAATCCGGAAATACATTTTTAGTTGCATTGAAGCTACTAAGCACAGGTTCTATCTTGACATGTTTTTTTACTTCGTATGACCTAGTCTTAGATCTGGAAAGAAAAAAAAATAAGTGCTACTGGTGCTGTCCGATCAAACAGAACAAAGAACTGCCCACTTACTACTGCAAAATAAATAAATAAAATAAAAAAAACTAAAAGGATAGTATGACTAAAAAGATCACTTGGAGTGATAGTGCTGTTGTTACTCTTTGCAGTGAATGTGAAGGTCTGCATACAATAAACATGGCAAACCGGTGCCAAAAAGATGCAGGGAGAATAGATAGTGAATAACCTTTCATATACAAAGCATATAATAAAGGCACGGGAGGTGAGTTGTTTGACAGAATTTTGTCAGATTTTCGTCCTGCAGTCAGAGATGAAAAGTGGCATTTTCCTCTTATTGTTGCTGTTCTGAAAACTGGGATGGTTTTTCCTGGCGAGTTATGAAATTAGCTCAGGAACAATTCCTAATAAAGGATATATAAGGTCTATTGTTCAGATCCTTGTCAAAAAAAAGCAAAGCCTGATGGGATGCATTATTAAAGGTCAGGCTCATAAGGAAGCAAAGCTCTTCCTCCCACCAAGGGAAGTAAGGACAGATAACACCAAGTATTGCATTAAATCTCTGGCAACTTCCAGATGTGATGTGTGTGGGAAGAATGGGGAATTCAATTCGTAAAATGTAATGTCACCCATCATCTGAAATCATGCCGGCAAATATTTCATGAAAAAAATCGAATTCTGCAGTACACGTACCCTTTTCTGCTGCACAGATATTTTCAACCCTTTTTGCAATATATTCATTTTTTTTATTTTATTAATTTTCTTGTTCAACCTTTATTGAAGTGTTTCTTATTACTTACTTATTATAAGAACTTATAAGTTTCTCTATTTACGTTTATTTACTTGTTTATCTTTGTAGTTTTGTATACATGTACAGTTGAGGTTGCATGTACGATTGAACAATGTGTCCATTTGGTTGTAATTCAAAGAAATTTACTACTATGTCATGCTTATCTCAATATAGTTTTTTTTTTTTTTTAATAAAAACATTCAAATAACATAAAAAAATAAATTGACAATTTCCATTTTATCCTGTAGTTCAAATTGGCCCCCTCTTGCTCAGGGAATCATATCTGTATTTTTCTTTAGTTATGTAGATA
Organism: Palaemon carinicauda; assembly: GCF_036898095.1. Classification (NCBI taxonomy): domain Eukaryota; kingdom Metazoa; phylum Arthropoda; class Malacostraca; order Decapoda; family Palaemonidae; genus Palaemon; species Palaemon carinicauda. The sequence goes on along the minus strand of NC_090734.1, from coordinate 112,058,762 downwards.
TTAAAAAACGTTTGTAACAGGTAATAAAACGTGCGAAAAACACTTTTGAAATTAAGTTTCATATAATTCAAAGCACAATAAAGTGCATTGGTTCTAGCTGAAATAATAATAATAATAATAATAATAATAATAATAATAATAATAATAATAATAATAATAATAATAATAATAATAATAATATTAATGAAATCGTACAGCTCAAAAGAACATGAAGACGCTTTGAAAATGCCTCATTCCAAATGAAAAAAAAAAAAAAAAAAAAAAAAAAAATCGAAAGAAAAACAGATGAAACAGATTGTATAAAAGCCGTATTCTTTGATAAAGTCGTGAGCCTTTATGAACCGAAGTTCACCTAAGTAAAATCTAGCTTTTAAAAACTCCCATTCATTTCCTATACAACGACTCTCGCAGAGCTGAGCCCTCTCCTTCACTCAACCCTCCAACCATTCCAGGAAATTAAACGAGAGACGTTACTATTAGTTCCATGTGATTCTCTCATTAAGGAGTAGGAGAGGAAGATGGTTTCACTTAAGAGGAGGTAGTTGGGGGGGAGAAGAAAAAAGGGGGAGGGGAGAGAAGGATTTAATGGGTCCGTGTAGAGAAATTTCAGTGTCCAGATTTCACATGAGGGTAAAAAAAAAAGAAAAGGAAAAAGTAACCGTCCTTTTACTACCACCTAGGGTCTCCTTTCTCTCGGGAAATACACCTGGCTTTTCCTTCTTTTAATAAAATTAGTGTAACTCTCCTTTTTATGTTGCAAGATATGAGTAAAGGTAAAACACGCGTATTTGGGAAACGACGAGGTTTAATTATATCTAATTAACACAAAATATATTTTAGTGAGCAGTGGGTTTCAGATATAATTTCTTTCTGAAATGGGGTTGCTAGCTGCAATCCACCACAGTGGGCTACTTACCAGGTACACAGTTTACTATATAAGTAAATAAAGACTCGTTGATTTATTTTCAGACATGATCATTGTGGTTCCTCCTCGTCGACAACGCTTTTAACCAAGAATATTTAAGGAGCAGAATGACAGTTCGGGATGTTTATGGGCATCAAGCTATTCTCTTAGATCTCCAATTAGAGCAATGATGCAAGACACTAAAGTGTAAACTAAGAAGAAGAAGAAGAAGAAGAAGAAGAACAGGAAGAATGAGGAGGAGAAGTATACGACAAATAATGAGTTCTTGGAAATGGCGCCTGTCTTGATGGCTGTGAGTCCATCTGTTCATCTCTCATCGGATGAATTAATGAGATCAAGGAAAGAAAAAGGGAATTTTAGCAACAATAATGCATCTGCTGATCATAGGTTTATTATTCTTTCTCTTTCTCCCTCTCTCTTCTTCGCTCTCTAGTTGGAGCAAGCAGCAGTCGACTAATAACTAGACTCATTTAGTTTATGAAACAATGGCTTACTAAATTTTTAGAAAAATGCAGCCATTTCGTTTGCAGAAGAGAGACTACCATTGAACCTGACACAGAGAGAGAGAGAGAGAGAGAGAGAGAGAGAGAGAGAGAGAGAGAGAGAGAGAGAGAGAGAGAGTGAGAGAGAGTATCCTCCATTAATTCATGCTTATCATGTGCACTTATATCATATGTATTAACTGTTATAGTTGTCATCACTAAGATATCTAACTAAATGGCTTGTATTGCAATGAAAACTCTCAGGTGGCTTTTGGTCAGAAGGGATTGAATTTCCACTTAATAAATGATAGATAATAAAGAAATTAATTTCTGAATTTCTTGATGAAATAAACCGAAAGGATTTCCCTGTTGGTCGGGAGACAAATGGTCAGATAAAAATGTTTTTTAATAGCCCACATTAAGAAAGTCGAATAAGACATCCTTCTCAACTAAGAAACATACTAAAAGGTTTACCCCCTTCCCGTTCGGGGCAGGGGGACGGGTTGATTTAGGAGGGCTACATTGGTGGCATCCTGTTTCTAATTCCACTCGATTCCACAGGGAGAACGTTAGCTATTTACTTTTGAGACCTTGTGGGATATCCTTCGCAGGGGATTTTTAGAAGAAGAAGAAGAAGAAGAAGAAGAAGAAGAAGAAGAAGAAGAGAGAGAGAGAGAGAGAGAGAGAGAGAGAGAGAGAGAGAGAGAGAGAGAGAGAGAGAGAGAGAGAGAGAGAGAGAGAGATTACTATTACAAGAAAAGGAATCTTGAATTGACAGCATTTAATAATCACAACTGAAACCATTGAATTTAATTATTTCTCAGAAAGGCTTCGAAACACATCATTAACACCATTGGAACCAAATCTATGAAATCTCTATCATCATAGAAAAACTGAAAGCTTCCTGCTCCCCTTCCCCCTTTATTTTGTTGAATGTAATATCCATCCAACCATTAAAGGGTTATTCAAGACGCTATCAAATCCAGGCAATTAATTTTCTTAAGCAAGACTGGTTTTTCTTCGGAGAAATTCCCGTAGAATTTTAACGTTGAGCCAAACCGCGCATCAAATAGGATGATATATTTTTATTGAGGCATTTATAATAATTTTCATAGTAATTTTTCTTCTGCCTGAATAAATATTTCATATCATATTTGTATATCTTTTTTTTAATTTCTATGAAGTTAATCGTTATTATTATTATTATTATTATTATTATTATTATTATTATTATTATTATTATTATTATTATTATTAGCCAAGCTACAACCCTAGTTGGAAAAGCAAGATGCTATAAGCCCAAGGGCTCCAACAGGGAAAAATAGCCCAGTGAGGAAAGGAAATAAGGAAATAACTAAATGATGAGAATGAATTAACAATATATCATTCTAAAAACAGTAACAGTGTCAATACAGATATGTCCTATATAAACTATTAACAACGTCAAAAACAGATATGTCATTTATAGACAATAAAAAGACTCATGTCAGCCTGGTCAACATAAAAACATTTGCTCTAACTTTGAACTTTTGAAGTTCTACTGATTCAACAACCCGATTAGGAAGATCATTCCACAACTTGGTAACAGCTGGAATAAAACTTCTAGATTACTGTGTAGTATTGAACCTCATGATGGAGAAGGCCTGGCTATTTGAATTAACTGCCTGCCTAGTATTACGAACAGGATAGAATTGTCCAGGGAGATCTGAATGTAAAGGATAGTCAGAGTTATGAAAAATCTTATGCAACATGCATAATGAACTAATTGAACGACGGTGCCAAAGGTTAATATTAAGTAAAGAATTCATTGCGTTGCATGATGGTGTTTTATTGATTGGAGGACTACATTGTCAGGTGTTTCACAAGGTAATGAACTGATGTCCTCATTAGTTTTTAGTCACTGATTGTAACAAAAAGAAGACTTAATGGAATCGTCAGTGACACACTATCCCTAGGCCATAGTTCAAGCGTCGTTCACAACTTGATAGATTTAACGGGTAAAATCATGACCTTACTGTCCCTGTGAGCCATTACCTGGATCTCCTTGTTCCTAACTTGGGTATGAATTATTGACGATCTGAGTAGGTAATGCGCACAGACATTGTAAGATATTTCCAGAACTGCTGTGATCCTTCCGGTCGATCGTTTGATTTACATGTTATTATTATTATTATTATTATTATTATTATTATTATTATTATTATTATTATTATTATTAATTGCTAAGCTACAACCCTGGTTGGAAAAGCAGTATGCTATAAGCGCAGGGTCTTTAACAGGGAAAATAGCCCAGTGAGGAAAGGAAACAAAGAAAAATAAAATATTTGAAGAACAGTAACATTAAAATAAATATCTCCTATATAAACTATAAAAATTTTAATAAAACAAGAGAAAGAGAAATAAGATAGAATAGCGTGCTCCAGTGTACCCTCAAGCAAGAGAACTCTAATCTAAGACCGTGGAAGACCATGGTACAGAGGCTATGGCCCTATCCAAGACTAGAGAATAATGTTTTGATTTTTGAGTGTCCTCCTAGAAGAACTGCTTACCATAGCTAGGTCTTTACCACCCTTTCTAAGAGGAGGGTAACAACTGAACAATTACAGTGCAGTAGTTAACCCTTTGGGTGAAGAAGGATTGTTTAGTAATCTCAGTGTTGGCAGGTGTATGAATACAGAGGAGAATCTGTAAAGAATAGGCCAGACTATTCGGTGTGTGTGTGCGTAGGCAAAGGGAGAATGAACCGTAACCAGAGAGAAGGATCGAATGTAGTACTGTCTAGTCAGTCAAAGGACCCCATAACGCTCTAGCGGTAGTATCTCAACGGATCCCCATGTTTCTGCATGATTATAGTATGCTCCTTATTTCTATTTATAAGGCTGATGACTGTGGAAGCCCTCAGTTCTGTTCACGCCAGCACTGTTCTCTTTAGTCCTCCAATCAGTCACGTACTTGCACTCACATAGTGTTGTCTTTTTATTTGCTGATATAATATAGAAGACTACCAGATATAATAAACAACCTGATAATAAAGAATTGTGTGTCATTTCTCCATTGCTTACTGCTCGGGCCAGTAACCCCCATTTATTAACACAGATAGGACTGTGAATGACATACATATTATTATATTATTAACCTATTTAGGCAAAACGAATTAGCTTACTTGAACTGTAATATTTCTATTTTTAAGTTTATCATTGAGTTTCATTTAAAACTGATCTCGTGTCATGGTTTTGTGTTGCTGAACTGGATGTGGGTAGAAGAAATAATAAAAAGGTTAAATAAACATGAAAACCAAGTCTTTTTAATGGCAGCAGAAATTCGCAGGATATAAATTATTGACAGCAAAAGCATAAAACTGTTATTCTTTTGTATTGATGAAGGATGATAGAATGGGAAAAATATACTCGAGGCAGAAGATTGATAGTTTTAATCTCCGCAAACGAAGCCAAAAAGCTGTAGAATATGCATAAACATAAGGGACTTTTAAAACACATGCATTTTTTTGCGAAATTCTATTCATGTTTCAAAGCCATCAAAGTATTTCTTTAGAGAGAGAGAGAGAGAGAGAGAGAGAGAGAGAGAGAGAGAGAGAGAGAGAGAGAGAGAGCAGATGGCTTGATGAAAAACTTTGCCAGGTTTTCTCTTACGGTTTCTTGTTTTATGATGATTGGATCAAATAACAAAATACAATGGAAAAAAGAAAGATTATAGACAAATCAAAACAATGAAATTTCACATTTTCTTTGACAATTCACTATTTTCATTTAACAAAATTCTGTCATAGACCTACAATTGTCTGTATATACGCTTATGTTCAGCATGGGATATACTGAAAAAGGGCTAATAAAAGTGAGAGTAAAAAAGGAATAAAAAGGGATCCAACAGAGAGGACAAAAATGGACAAAAAAATGTCCTGAAGTGTCACTGAGAGATTCTTGGACAAAAGAGCGTGTCCGGGTCTCCAAATATCCATTATGGGAGTTGATGCTCAAAAGTCAGTTTTGCCCTTATTTTGTATTTCTAGCTGCTGCGTTTTGAGAGAGAGAGAGAGAGAGAGAGAGAGAGAGAGAGAGAGAGAGAGAGAGAGAGAGAGAGAGAGAGAGAGACTTGTTTTTATAGTTAGCCCACTTGTAGCCAGGGAAAAGAAAACGCGATCTGCCATTAAGGGAGACTTGCCTATTTTTCTTGTACAGGCGGGGAGTGGTATATGTGGTAGTTAGGTTTGCTCCTGCAATAGTTCCCTTGGTAGCGAACTTTTCCTTACAATCAATGCTTTTTTTTTTCTTTTTAAAGCAGCCACTGAAACTTTTCCTACATCTAGTAAAAGATAATAATGATAATGATGACGATGATTAGTATTAAAATCATTATTTCTCCAGATGAGGTATTAGAT
>NC_090734.1:112035459-112047959 GCF_036898095.1 Palaemon carinicauda | reverse complement strand
GGTTCTAGAATATAGTCCTAGAGAAGGAAAGTTCCTCATATGCTGGAGATGATGAGGTCTCCTTTGCGGTTTGGTCTGCCTCTGAATATTATGCTGAGCTTGGCTACCATAGTCGCAATTGTGGCATAGGAAGTGGTTTCGTCCGGGGACAGAAGTCTGAACTTGGGGAGAGAGGCCCTCATATCTATCTTGGGTGCTGGTTCTGTTGGTGTCTGGTTGCTGATTACAGCGGCAGTAGCTTCTTTCAGCTACTCTATCAGGTAGTCAGTGCAGTTGAACTCCCGGGGGGTGGTTCACCTCCTGGACTGCCTGGGTTTCAGTGGGTGAATCTTCCATTTCTGTGCCAGAGGAGAGGGTCTTGGATTCCGGCTTTGATGGTTCTGTGGTCACAGGTGCCTGTTGATGAACAGGTGGTTCTGAAGAAGGAAGGACTGGTCTTCTTTGGTGCTTACAAGAGGCTTAGGAGGCTCAACTTTGGGGTCTATTGTTCCGTGTTTTTTGTATTTCAAGCACTTGTTTGATGCAAGCTCACAGTCTGATGTTGTGGGGCATATTTTCATGTCTCTGACTTCAGATGGTGGGAGGCCAATCAGGCCAAACAGAGGGACTCTGTAGTTGTAGTAGTTGACACACTATTGGTAATTAAATGTTGGGTCCTTGTAGAGCTTCTTACAGTGGTATATGTTGGTTGGATACTGCAGGTCTTATGCTCAATCTCCGAAAAAGAGAGATAGATCTGTTATATCAACAGAAGATGAAGAAAAACTACGTTTGAGGGAGCACCATTGTCATCGATGTTGTAGTCCCTGTTATCGTTGTTGTTATTGTTGAAGTCGTTGTACTTGCTGTCATCGTTATCGCCATTGTCGCCGTCATCATCATTGTTGTCTGATCACAGAAAATCATGAAAGACTTTCTCAATAAGCCAATTTTTTTATACTATTGAAGAAGAGGCAAACCGAATGTGCTTCTGAAAAGTAAATTTGCTATCCTAGGAATCACACCTAGAATTTAAAAGTTAAGAAAACATTATCAATCATGAGATATGGATGTTAAGGAGCCATTGTCCTCGACTTATTTACAAATATACTTTGTGTTTTGTTAGGAGAAAGGAAACTAACATGACCAGAGACAATCTACGTCCAGTGCACTGAAAATTTCAGTTACTCGGGCCCAAGCCAAAAAGTTCAGTGGGCCAGAACTCTCAGTCAGCTGAAGCGTTTGAAAACTGGGCGATGAGTGAAGTCGTCAGAGCGAAGGCTGAGCTGAGAATGGGATTTCTATCCTGTCTGTCGAGATCTCAGTTCATGACGTCATGTCAGGTAGATTCCATCCATACTAAATAGCTGTCTGCATGAAATTGTTCTCATTTCTTTAAGCAGGGTATTCTAGGGTAATTTATTTTTTTATTTTTTGTTGCAAATAATACATTAGAATTTATGTGTATTTCAATTACATTCCTCTGCATAACTTTCCGGTTTGTTTAAGTAGAAAATTTATAGTCCATCAAGCACTGCCTTTGCCGATTTCTATTTCATTAAATCAATTATTGTATATGTCCGACAGTAAGGTTTTGTTCTTAGGTATATTCCCCTGGAGTAACAAGATTATTCCTTATATTCTGTATAGTCACCCTACAAGACGTCTTCTTCTACAGACAGATTAATCACTTTTTCTGATCCTGATATGGCACCTCAAGACTGGATAGGCATAAATCAGAGGTTTGTTCTTTTCTTCTGTTTGGGGAGAGGTGAACGACCTTCCATCCTCAAACTGACCACTCTAGATGAATCGCAAGCACAGAACATTGAACTAGGTCAAACTCTCTGGGATCCATATGGCCCATCCTCTGTGAACATCTCCCCACCCTCTTAGCCTCATGTATCTAGAAGAAGAAGGAGCCCATCTGGAAGCAGTAAGCAGTGACAGGGTTCTCTTTATCCTGTCTTTGATGTTAACAAGAAAAATTTCGATTGTGAGCTCCAGTTTGGGATGCACCTAGGCTATTGGGATCTGTAACATGTGAGCCAAAGAGGTGTCAGTATGTGGCCACATTCCCCATTAAATTAGATAGGTATAAATAACATTTTTAATTCTGGACCAATGTCTGACTTAGAACATTCAGGTGTGTGTGCGGAGTTTATTGTAATTATGATATCATTATTTTTTTTTTCCATAACCTTATGGACGTCAGACGCTATTGAATTGGCTGTTGTCCACGTGTTTGACAAAACCCCTTAATTCCTGGACAATTAAGTACCTTTGGTCTAAAGCTCCTGTTGCATTTTATGTAGTTTTCTAACCACTTTCACACAGTATCATCAACGGTATTTATTTGACTAACATTTGTTTTGTTGTTGAAGTTTGTGCAATCTATTAAGATGGCCGTATGAATATATGTAAACTGGTAAGAATAAAGGTGTGAGATAAATGAAGGGTATCTGATTTTTTTTATTTAACCCACTTGTGTTCATTTACCTTGTTATTAAGTTTAGAATAATTATCAATTGTATGTTTATATCATTTATGTACTCATTTAGATCCCCCCCTCAGATGTTATTAAGATTATCACACGCTCCAGCTACATTATTCAAAGGATTTGAGTTAAAGAAACTGAGTTAGGGATGATTGGTTGAAACATATACTAAGGTAAAATCTTCTTAGAGTTGTTAAAGTGAATGATCCTCATTCTAAATTTAGGTGAGCAGACAGATTTTAGAATAATTTTAAACCTTGTACAATGCTTCTCTATTTCACGCTCTTACGGTATTGTCCTTGCAATTGATTATTTTGTCCAGCACTCTCAGTTGAGGTGTACTATCCCGAGTTCGGTGTAGCATCTGAACACATAGGTGGTGCCTGTACAAACACATCTGGTATATATCTGTTATTGAATATCTGTACTTAAAATCATGAATGGGGTTAGGATACAGTGGAGAAAGGGTCTGCTAACCCGCAGGTCAGAAACTGAACTGTTATGATAGTGAGCTCACGTGAAACACTCAACCTCGACCAGGCTCACGTGTAGCAATCCAGGTTAAAAATATTTCTTTCAGTGAAGCTGGAAGGCAGCCACTAGATTGAAAAAAATAATGAGGTGGCAACCCTACATAACCTCAGTTGAGGGTAGGTAAGGGGGTGGCTGGAGGGTACCCCAGCCATCTATATTCACTTACAGCTCAAAGAACTGCCTCACTTTTCTCTTTTGGCTGGTTGAGATCGGACGTCTCCACTCCCTACCTCTCCCAAGGCTTAGCCATATAGACAATTGCATTATGCTCATTCTTTTTCTACAAATGTGACTGCGTTTTTCTCTCAGACACTTCATTCCAAAGTAATGTTGTTGTTTTCAACGTCGTTTGTCCCTGCGAGTTTATCGAAAGGAAACCCCTTGAGAGTAACCCCTCCCTGTAGCGGGTTGGGGTTTTCTTCCCCCGAAGGGCAAAAATTTTGAATTTTCTCTTTGTTTTTTCTTCTTCAGTGATTACAGCCGACATTGTGGGTGTGTAGTCAGCAGTGGCGTAGCTAGAAGTTTGCCAGTGGTTGGGCACCTTGGGGGCACATTTGAACATGGGAGGGCACTAGGCTATCGGAGCGAGCCTATACATGCCAATTTATGAAGCATTCTGAAGCCATGTGAGAAGGGTATTAGGGCATATTCTGAGATCAGTGGTGGATATTCAGGTATTATACAGGTATCTGTGATTCTGCTATATTGTATCAAGTAAAACAGAGATGCATAGAAATCAGGTACATTATAATTATACCTAATTACAGAATAGGAAGAATTTCCGATATAAAACTTAAAAACGTACAGTGAGCTATGCAAAATACTTCAATTCCAATAATATCTGTGCCTATAGAAATTGGGATGTACCAACCGTGTTTCACACAATTGTACATAATTCCTTTTGTATATATTATGCTTGTATCTTTGCTCTTCCCTCGCACTAAAACGAACATGAAAATTCATGTCTGGTTTTTCCTCTGTAATATTGTCTGTCTTGTGAACTTGTTATGTCCTGTTGCCTTGAGGTTTTGTATATAAGGAGAGTGTTCTACAATAATATAACTCAGTCGATTGCTTCCTGCCTTTGAGTTCACAACCCTCTCTCGGCTCCGTCACATTGGTGACCCCGGAAGTCGACTCGCTCCCACTGCCTTCCACCCCCACCTCCCTCGCCCCTCCATCGTTAGTACTATGGCAGACTCTACTACAGCAGTTGGCGCTGCGGCCGCCCCATTGAAACTTTCACCGTTCGCCAGGGGAGAAACATTTGCTTGGTTTCAGCGCGCAGAAGTCCAGTTTCGCATCAACGGCGTGATTCGCTCAACCACCAAAGCAGATTATGTTCTCGCAGCGATACCCGAGGACACCTTCCCGGAAATATCCGACTGGCTTTGTGAACAAGGAGACACGCCAATAGCGTTTGACGCCCTCAAAACATACCTTCTGCAGCAGTACTCGCCGTCGCCAGCCGCCCGTGTAGCAAAGCTTTTTCAGCTCTCGCAACAACCGTTGGGGTACCAAAGGGCTTCGCTTGCCCTCAGGGACATGACCAGTATCGCTCGCCTTCAACCTGCCGCAGACGGCTCTCCTCGTGAGGTGAACCTACTTCGTGCCCTTTGGATACGCTGTTTACCCGAACCTATACACGCTGCCATACCCGATGTCGATAGTTTACCCATAAAGGACTTGATGACCAAAGCCGACGCCCTTATGGACAGCCACTTCAAGACCTCCATCAACGCCTCCACCCCTGACGAAGAGGATGCCTATTCAACGTCAACTGAAGCTGACATGAATGCCGTCGGACATACACGCCCACACCGTGACGTGCCGAAGCAGAGACAAAGCCGCCCACCACCCACCAATCGCTCGCGCCCCAACAAACGACTTCTACAGCCACTTACTACCTCCCATCCGCCGCAGTTTTGCTACTACCACTTCAGATTCGGGACAACTGCGAAGAAATGTGCCAAGGATTGTCAGTGGCCAAAAAACGTGTAAGTAGGCCATCGCTCGTGGCGGTGGCCTCCCGTGTTTCTAATCTTTTCTTTTTACAGGATGCAGGAACGGGCGTGCGATTTTTGGTAGACACGGGTGCTTGTCGTTCTCTTTTGCCAAGGAAACTCTTCAAGACACGACGTAGTCTGTCTACATCTGCCGACGTCCGCTTGGTAGCTGCCAACGGATCTGCGATACCCACCTACGGTTACGAGAACCTCACATTATCGTTCGGAAACGGTAAATTCAATTGGAAGTTTCTCATTGCTGACGTCACCAAGCCAATCCTCGGTGCGGATTTCCTCTCTCATTTCCACCTTCTGGTCGATGTCGCCCACCGACGATTGGTCAACGCAGACTCGTACTTGTCGACACCTCTTCAACCCGCCCCCTCTAACCTCGCTCTCCACATTAGCGCACCCACGGATGCCTACGCCCACCTCCTCACGTCGTACCCGGAAGTTTTCCGTCCAGAACTTCGCCAAACGCCCACGGTTCCTGCCAAGCACGGTATTTATCACCATATCAAGACGACGGGACCCCCAGTCTTCGCAAAATTCAGACGTCTGGCACCGGAACGATTGGCAGCCGCCAAACAGACGTTCGCCGAAATGGAGGAAATGGGCCTTTGCCAAAAGGCCTCCAGCCCATGGTCGTCACTCTTACACATCGTTCTGAAGAAAGACGGCTCCCTCCGTCCCTGCGGGGATTACAGGCGCCTGAACATGCAAACAGAACCGGATCACTACCCCCTCCCAAACATTGCCGACGTGACCTCCTACCTGCACAAAGCAAAGGTTTTCTCTACGCTCGATCTCCTGAAGGGGTATTATCAGGTGCCTATGAACCCAGAAGACATCCCTAAGACTGCCATCACCACTCCGTTTGGTACATACACCTTCAATTACTCCTGTTTTGGCCTTCGTAATGCTGGGGCCACGTTTTAACGTCTCATGGATGGCATCTTAGGGGACCTCCATTTCTGTGTATGTTATGTGGACGACATACTTGTGTTCTCCTCCTCAAGAGAGGAACACCTCCGTCACCTGCGCATCGTGCTCGACCGCCTGCAACAAAACGGCCTTGTAGTCCGGTACGACAAGTGTACCTTTGGCACCAACGAAGTATCGTTCTTAGGGCACCGCATCACTCCTGAAGGTGTCCACCTCCTCCCTGAGAAGGTAGCAGCCGTTCAGAACTTCCCCGTGCCCTCGACCGTCAAAGCTCTGCAGGAATACTTGGGCATGATCAACTATTAGCACCGTTTTCTGCCAGCCATTGCCGCCACTCTTTTTCCCCTCTACGCCTCCCTCAAGGGCAAGCCGAAGGACCTGAAGTGGGGTCCCCTTCAAGAAGCAGCCTTCTGCAATGCAAAAAAGGCCCTATCAACTGCTGCAGCTCTCACTTTTCCTATCCCACACGCCCCTCTCCTTCTCTACACCGATGCCAGCGACGTCGCTATTGGTGCAGTACTCGAGCAGGTGGTCAAAGGCTCGCCCCGCCCATTTGCCTTCTTCAGCAGAAAACTGTCCAAGGCAGAATCGGGTTATTGTACCTTCGATCGATAATTGCTGGTGGTGCACTTGGCTGTCCGTCACTTTCGCCATTTCTTAGAAGGTACGCCCTTCGTCATTCGCACAGACCACATGCCTCTGGTGCACGCCTTCACTCGACAGTCTGACGCCTGGTCCGCACGTCAACGCCGACATCTCTCCGCCGTGGCTGAATACAATTGCACCCTCCAATACGTCCCTGGGAAAATGAATCCCGTTGCCGATGCCCTGTCAAGAAACACGTTGGCTGCCGTTCAACTGGGAATGGATTACAATGCCCTGGGTGAAGCCCAACGACAGGATCCAGAGTATCAAGCTTGTAGGACATCCTGCACGTCCCTCCGTTGGGAAGACTTTCCCCTCGAAGACTCCAACACCACCCTCCTCTGTGACGTCAGTACTGGTAGACCGCGACCTTGGATTCCTGCTCTCATGCGCCGACAGGTGTTTGATTTCATTCACGGCCTTTCACATCCCTCGTGCCATTCTACTGCACAGCTGCTGAAGGCAAAGTTCATTTGGCACGGCATTTCTAAGGATGCTAAGGATTGAGTCCGCGCCTGTACTTCTTGCCAAACTTCCAAAGTACATCTACACACGGATTCAGGAGTGGGCACCTTTCCTCAACCTAAGCGTCGTTTCGCACACATTCACGTCAACCTTGTAGGCCCCCTACCCACATCACAAGGACATCGTTACCTGTTTACCGTCATCGACCGCTCCACTCGTTGGCCTGAAGCCATTCCCATGGAAACTGCAACGTCCGCCTCATGTACATCTGCCTTACTCTCTGGATGGATTTCAAGATTCGGTATCCCTGAGCATATTACTTCTGACAGGGGAACCACTTTCACCTCTCAATTGTGGACATCATTAGCGAATCTCCTGGGCATCACCCTACATCAGACAACGGCCTACAACCCCGCTGCCAATGGAATGGTTGAACGTTTTCATCGCACCCTCAAAGCAGCTTTGATGTCCCGCTGCAAGGATTGCAACTGGTTTACTCAGCTTCCCTGGGTCCTCCTGGGACTAAGGACCACTCCTAAAGACGCCCTTGACGTCACGGCAGCTGAAATGGTGTATGGGGACCCGTTGGTCGTCCCTGGCGATTTTTTTCCTTCTACAACCTCCTCCGACGATCTCCAGCGCATACGTCACATCGTGGGAAAATTTACTCCGTGCCGCCAGACTTACAAGCCCCCAGCGAAGCATCACATACCAACGGACTTGCACTCTGCAATGCACGTCTTCCTGCGCAACGACACCAGCAAGCCACCACTAACGCCCCCTTACACGGGCCCTTTCCTTGTGATCCGACGCAGTCCGAAAGCATTCCTCCTAAACATTCGGGGCAAAGAAGACTGGGTCTCCATTGATCGTCTAAAACCTGCTTATCTTCTGCCAGATGACCCGCCTACAGTTCGCCTCTCTAGATCAGGGCGCCCTATTTAACATGTACAGTATGTCATTTTTTTTTGGGGGGAGCCATGTACCAACCGTGTTTCACACAATTGTACATAATTCCTTTTGTATATATTATGCTTGTATCTTCGCTCTTCCCTCGCACTAAAACGAACATGAAAATTCATGTCTGGTTTTTCCTTTGTAATATTGTCTGTCTTTTGAACTTGTTATGTCCTGTTGCCTTGTTCCTGCAATTTTCTGTAAACTTATCTAAAAATTCTTCTAAATCTAGTCTTTAAACTTTCATACTTTCAGTTGACAACACAGCAAGATTGTTCAATCTACCATTGCCTATTAAATTTATGAGAATAGTCTTTATAAATTTCAGAGCAGAGAAACTTCTCTCTGCTGAAGCTGACGGCATAGGTAACACTAGAGAAATGCCATTCCATACGGATTAAAAAATCTTTGGTAAGTCTAACAATGATTTAGGCCTTCCAGTGCACTTACGTTCTGGTAGCGTCTTTCTAACATGTGTTTTGCAAGAGAACAGCTTATGTTTGAGATCTTCAGTGTTAGCATAATAGGCATGCATAAATCAACACAATTTCTCGAAAGATAAGAATTCATTACTTTGTGAGTTAAGTGACTGGAATGCTTTCATAACCGTGTATGCTTCAATACTTAATCGGCTTTTCATTTCTTTCAACATATTAGTTACAATGAGGTAGAAAAGTGAATTCGTGCTAAATCCTAGACAATGAGGTCAAAGTGTGTATTTCCTGACTGTTTCCCAACTGAATCAGCAATAAGAAACTCCTGTAATTTTCCAAAATTTCTCCGTTTCCTTGATGGTCTATACTTTGAAGTATCAAAACCAAGAGTTTTTGAACTCTTCTCCAACTCAACCTACAATGCACCAAAACAAGATAGACCTGAACGCATCTCTTCAAGATCAGCTGATGCAGTTTTAATTAATTCTACAACTTTTTCCAAGTCAAGGTTAGCTGACTATAACAAAACAATTAAAAAGAAAATGAACATATTTCTGAAAGAGTATGTACTTTGAAATAAGCTCCAAAACAATTCTTAATCGAATATAATTAAAATCAAACAAGAAAAAAATTATATTGATATTGCCACAATGGATAAATGAAACGAAAATAAGTAAACGTATATCTTGGCACAAAATTCCGGATTGATTGACTGGTCGGAATTCATCTTAGCATCGCAACAAAACTTGGTAATCTGGAATATGTGAGAATTCATCGATGTAATAATCATATGTAAATATGCATGCATAAAGATACATGGAGCCTTACTAAAGCCTTAGAACATAAGCTAGTTATAACTCAAAGAGCTATGGAAAGAATGATAAAGGGATTCACACAAAGAACGAGCAACATGGATTCCAGAGCAAACTAAAGTACAGGGTATTCTAACAACATATAAGAGAAAGAAAAGGCCATGGGCAAGACATGTAATGAGAATGAGAGATAATAGATGGTCATTAAGAATAACAGAATGGGTCTCTTAGGGGGAAGAGAATACGACGGATTGACGAACTAAGAAAATTTGTGGGTATAAACTGACATTGAAAAACCATAAACACACGTGAGTGGAGGGACAGGTCTGAGACCTTTGTTCTGCAGTGGATTAGTAACGGAGATTGATGATGATGTTGACACACACACACACACACACACACACACACACACATATATATATATATATATATATATATATATATATATATATATATATATATATATATATATATATATATACGCAGGAACCTGGAGAATGAGATGCAATATGTTTACCGTTATACTTACACTCACACCTATATATATATATATATATATATATATATATATATATATATATATATATATATATATATATATATATATATATATGCAGGATATACAATTATATATGTGTATGTATATATATATATACATATATATATATATATATATATATATATATATATATATATATATACAAATGAACCATTATATTATACCCTCATAAAATCTGGATTTTCTCTGTACCTCAGGATCAAAGACTCAAGGGGGAATCAACTCAAAGATAATAGCTTCTGGTTGGCCGGGGAATCGAGCCCTGGTCCGAGATAGTGAGGCGGCAATAACATACCATATAGCTATATATTATATGGCATATTTGAATATGAAAAAAGAACGTCTATATGTGAAAAATTTACAATATATTATAAGTATATATATATATATATATATATATATATATATATATATATATATATATATATATATATATACCATCATCATCATCTCCTCCTACCCCTATTGACGCAAATGACCTCAGTTAGATTTTGCCAGTCGTCTCTGTCTTCAGATTTAATTCAATACTTCTCCACTAATCATCTACTTCGCTCGTCATAGTCCTTAGCCGTATAGGCCTAGGTCTTCCGGCTCTTCTAGTGCCCTGTGGAGCCCAGCTGAACGTTTGATGAACAAATCTCTCTTCGGGAGTGCGAAGAGCATGACAAAACCATATCCATCTGCCCCTCATCATAATTTCATCCACATACGGCACTTCAGTAATCTCTATTATAGTTTCATTTGTAATCCTGTCCTGCCATTTCAATTCCCAATATCCTTCTGAGGGCTCTGTTCTCCAATCTATTAAATCTTTTGGAGATTGTTTCATTGTCATACCGTGACTCATGTCCATATAGTAACACCGATCTCACTAAATTTTACTTAACCTTTCCGTTGTCTGATTTGCTTTTTTCAATCTCTCACTAAACTCTAATTCTCAAGACCCTGTATTTGAGATGATAGTTCCTAAACATTTAAATGATTCTTTCTCAATAATCCTTTCTCCTTCCAATGATATTTCATCTTCTCTTCCATACTCCGTTCTCATCATCTCTGTCTTTCTTCTATTTATCTTGAGCCTAACCTCATGTGATGTTTTATGCATTCTGGTAAGCAAGCATTGCAAATCCTGTGGTGTTCTGCTAACAATGACAGCATCATCATCATATTCTATGTCTGTTAATTTCCTATAACAATTCACTCCAATCCTTCTCAACCATCTTTGACTGTTCTACACATTACAAAATCCATGAGGAGGATAAACAACATAGGTGACAACACATTCCCTTGTAGTACCCCACTGTTCACTGGAAATTCATTTGATAGGACTCCATTAACATCAACTTTGCAGTTGCTATGCTCATGAACAGACTTAATCAAATTCACTTATATAAGAGGAATTTCATAACGCAAGACTCTCCACAAAATTGGCCGGTGCACACTATCAACGGCTTTTTCAGGGGCCACAAATGCCATCAAAAGTGGATATCTATATTTTAGGCATTGTTGTACAACATGTCTTAAAATGAAAATTAGGCCAGTGCAACTTCTACCTTTTCTAAATCCTGCTTGTTCATCTCTCAACTTTTCATTAGTCTTTCTCTCCAGTCTCTTTAGAATAAACATACTATATATTTTCACAGCAACTGCCGTAATTATTACAGTCAGACAGGTCTCCTTTTTTTGCCCTTTTCACCAACACTCCTAACTCCCATTCATCAGGTTTTGCCTTTTCATGCCACATTCTACACAATAATCTTTTAAGTATTCTCTGAGTCACTTTATTTTCAGCCAGTATCATGTTGCAGTTAATCCATCGTATCCAGAGGCTTTCCATCTCTTGAGTTTTTCAATGATAGCTTCGACTTCAAACACACTGAATTCATTCATGGGCATATTAAGGTCTTCATCAGCTTCAGGTACATCAATCAAATTATTCCCTTCGTATCTCCTACTCATAATATCACTAAAGTGTTCCATCAAACGTTGTCTTTCTTCATCTTCTGTTGTTATAATAGACACATCTCTCTTTTTGATTGGTATATGCTTCTTCTTCTTTGCCCCAGTCAAGATTTCATTAATAATTTCATGAGCGACTCTTACACCATAGCCACTCCCTGAATTCATAGCTTTGTCAGCCTCAACCGCTTTGCTGTTTAAATATTCTCGCCAGTCATTCCTTGTTTTTCCTTCGACCTCGCTATCCATTACTTTCATAACTTCCTCGAATACTTTCAACAATCAATATCTGTCTTTGTCTCCTTTTTATAGTATCCCAAGTATCATTTCATATCCATGGTTTTCTCCTTGTAACTGTGTGTCCCAAGAATTCACTACTAACTGACTGATATATGTTCTTAATATCACACCATTCTTCATTAATTGTTTGTTCTTCTTCTCTTAAAGTTTCTAAGAATGTAAATTGATTCTTACATCCAATTGCAAATGTTTCTTTGCGCTCTTCTTTTGAAAACTTAGTTGTATCAAACCTTGGTATTCTATGTACATTTCTGTTGGGTTGTTTCAGTTATAATTTCAGAGGGGCAATAAGGAGCTGTGATCACTACCAATATCTGCACCTCTATAGCTTCTTACATTTCTCAGAGTCCTCCTTTTCTCACATTGCCATTAATAAAATGGTAATGTGGTCTATTCGATATTTGAAAT